>NC_079169.1:90813526-90926026 GCF_947568905.1 Ostrea edulis
TCTTGTTATTTGTATTTTATATCTTGTATTTTACATTTTTACTCAATAATCTTGGGATATCTTATGATTTATGTTCAGTAATCACGTGGCTTAAGTCTTCTTGAAGCACTGCCAGTACGTCACGACTGATTTACTAGAACTGAGAGGCGGTGGTTAACGACAAACGTTCCTTATTTAAGAAGTAATTTTGTGACTTTTACTGTAGATCTTGTGAGTTATATTCAATAAGACATTTACAACGTAATTTGTTTATTCTGCAATATAATGTCTAATTGAATAAGATTTTACCTACCGAAAATAACTCATTTTACGCTAGAAAAACTAACAGAAAAGCGTCGTCTCAGCAGCTGCATCTTCGGGGTCACAAATGCAAACTTTGAAAAACTTGAACACATCACAGAAAATAGAATTAAATTCATGGGTCTATAATCATATATACTGGGGCATCGACTGGATATAGTTTTGGTTTTTCGGGTAACCTTTATTAAATTTGTACAGAGGGCAGGATGTTAATTTCAAAGTTGGGATCAGAGACTGCAAAAACGCAACGGGAATTGGAAAGAGGCTTTTTTTTTTTTTTTTTTTTTTTTTTTTTAGAAATGTTTGAGATACCGGAATTCTGGATGAATGTCGAAGGAAAAAAATCTATATCGGAGAAAATGAGTAAAGCAGAGGGGATTAACCAAATCAAAATAAATCAACGTTGTTTTCTATTCTGGATGTTATCATCAGGCAAAGAAATGTTGCTTTCCGGGGAAACTGGGGCAAAGGTCATAGAAAGGAGGACGGTAGTTCTAAGTTTTTTATTGACCGGAAAGCAGGGTTTGATATAGTTGTGAAATCCTACAATTTGAATCCAAAGTATGAATACTTATCTCCTAAAACCCAGAGTGAATTTATTCAGCAGACGGTGAATATTACCTACAGGTACTATTTGTTGGACACCTCCCTTCTAGATCATGCAGGACCAGTCGATAGAATACGGAAGTCTGAAAGATCATAGGACAAAAACAATATGCTTTATCTGGCTGATGCCATTTCAATATATGACAACCGACTTTTAACTACTATTATTATCAAGTATAATGAGAGGGGAGGGGTGCAATTGATCAGTAAATCGCAAGCCCCAGTAGAATAGCCGCAAATGCACCAAATGTCATTAATTTCAGTCTTTTCCATTACGCTTTCATATTTGAATATAGGACATCTATCAACTGAGAATGGAGACATAAACTTAAAGAGAGTAGTTAATGCACAGAAGACGGTTGTTTTTCCCCCGGAACATTAACAATATGTTTCTTTATAACCAATGTCAATTTCAACCTCCCCCCCCCCCCTTCTTATCGTGCATTCACAGGAAACAGGAAGATGTACTACAACTGCCACTCACTGACAATCCCTACATTTGGAATTTTAAATTAGAAGTCATTTTACGGGCTATACAACGCAATGGATGGTAATTGAATTACCCCCAAAGCCCCTGAACGATTTTTTGTTAAAATTTTCTGCTGGAATACAGTATGCATTTGGAGGCGACTTCGTTTTCCCAGGAGCCCTCTGTAATGTACTCGGTTTAAATACTCTATACCAGTTCCAAATTAACGTGTATGAAAGCCCGCTGAGCTCATTTTCGTAGCTGAAAACAAGTTTCGCCAATAAACGTGTATCTTTCGCGTTCTTACATAAATTTTGCTTATGAACGTGAACCCTAATTCATCGAATGAATGCGCTCAATATTATACAAGTAGCATAAAGTAATATGTTCATGATAATTGAGTTGGATATCAATAGACTTGTCCATCTGTACTTTGTATTTTCGTATATGCATGTTGATGTGATTTGACTGCTTTATGTAAGCAGGTCATTTTACTGACCTTTGATTCCATTGAGCTTAAATTTTGGAACATGTTTTGTGTTTTTAATTGTTTAGGCTATACCCTAGGGTATGTCGTTCTCAGTCTTAAAAAACTTTGTTGTAACGTGTAGACAATACTACCCCATTATTAAAAGTTGTTGTTAATTAGGTAACATTGGTATTAATCAATTAAAATATGAATTCTACTTTGCATCCAATAAAACTTCAACTGCATATTTGCCAAACATTGATACTGGAAGGGAAGAAATGGAGACAGAGATAAAGGCCTATCTACTTTATCATTACAACCTGTAGGGTGTCTGCATAGTTATACTTAAAAATGCATCATTAAAGTCAGTCTTCGTTTATTGTACTAGTTAGTCACGCTTTTTAGGTCACCTGAATTCATTAAGGTGACCTATTGCTATCTGTTTTTGTCCGTCGTCGCTCGTCGTGCGTTAACATTTGAACATTTTCAGCTTCTTCTCTGAAACCCCTGAACCAATTTCAACCAATTTTGGCATATAGCATCTGTGGGTGGAGGGGAACAAAAATTGTGAAATTCGTGGTCCCTGCCCCCCTGGGGCCTGAGGGGTGGGGCAAAAACCATCAAAATGAGTGTAATTTTAAAAAATCTTCTTCTTTACTCCTGGATATCAAGAAGCCAAACTGTGGGCATAATTATAATGAGCGTTGAGCCCTCTACCAAAATTGTGAAATTCATGGCCCCTGGGGCAGGGGTTCTTGTGTTAGGGTGGGGCTCTATTGGTCATATAGTGAAAATGTAGAAATTCTTTGAAAATCTTCTTCTCTGTCTCTGGGTATTAAGTAGACAAACTAATAGCATGGTAATGATGAGCAAGGATGCCTCTTTATACCCCCCGCAACAAGTTGTGGGGGGTATACTGGAATCGGGTTGTCCGTCTGTCCGTCCGTCCGTCTGTAGACGCAATGGTTTCCGGGCTCTAAAGCATTATCCTTTCCACCTACCGTCACCATATCATATATATGGACTACCCATGGGATGAAGATGTTCCCTATCGATTTTGGGGTCAAAAGGTCAAAGGTCAAGCACACTGGACATCGAAGTAGCAATATGGTTTCCGGGCTCTAAAGTGTTATCCTTTCCACCTACAGTCACCATATCATACATATGGACTACCCATGGAATGAAGATGTTCCCTATCGATTTTGGGGTCAAAAGGTCAAAGGTCAAGTGCACTGGACATTGAAGTAGCAATATGGTTTCCGGGCTCTAAAGCGTTATCCTTTCCACCTACAGTCACCATATCAAACATATGGACTACCCATGGGATGAAGATGTTCCCTATCGATTTTGGGGTCAAACGGTCAAAGGTCAAGCGCACTGGACATTGAAGTAGCAATATGGTTTCCGGGCTCTAAAGCGTTATCCTTTCCACCTACAGTCACCATATCAAACATATGGACTACCCATGGGATGAAGATGTTCCCTATCGATTTTGGGGTCAAAAGGTCAAAGGTCATGCGCACTGGACATCGAAATAGCAACACTCAGAAAAGAGGTAGTTTATACCTATTACCAACACCCTTTGGGAGATTGGGGTAAGCGGGGGGTATTCTTAGTGAGCATTGCTCACAGTACCTCTTGTTAAAAATTGTGAAATTCATGGCCCCTGGATCAGGGGTTCTGGTGCTAGGGTGGGGCTCTATAAGTCATATAGTGAAAATGCATTATTTCTTTGAAAATCTTCTTCTCTGTCCTTGGGTATTAAGTAGACAAACCAATAGCATGGTTATGATGAGCAAGGATGCCTCTTTCAAAATTGTGAAATTCATGGCCCCTGGGTCAGGGGTTCTGGTATTAGGGTGGGGCCCTATTGATCATATAGTGAAAATGCATTTTATTTCTTTGAAAATCTTCTCCTCTGCTGCTGGGTATTAAGTAGACAAACTAATAGTATGATAATGATGATCAAGGATGCTTCTTTCAAAACTGAAATTTATGGCCCCTGGGTCAGGGGTTCTGGTGCAAAGGTGGGGCTGACCACATAGCTATTCAATGTTTCTTCCATCCAAAAGTAAAATTCTTATATTTAAACACAAACCTAATTCAAACATTGGAAGGTTGTTACATGATATTCAGGTGACCTATAAGGCCCCTGGGCCTCTTGTTTTTTATATAACTATATTCAAATGTAGAATAGTTCGCTTTATAATGCGAAAGTTTCACTTTATAACGCGAAGAAAAATCTTCAACAACGAAAATAAGCTCAATGGGCTTTCGTAATTTTTAAGCTACTTATTCAAGAGAAAGAGAAAATTAATTTCATAAGAATTATTCAATAAAAAACAATAAATAAATAATTTGACAACGCTTTTAGTGAACAATTACAGTGGCATCAATGCTTGTGATATAGATCGATCTGTTTTATCACATTTGTTTTATTCACACTAAGATTTTATCTCTAGACCCTCTTAATAAAAAAAAAATCGCTCTATTGTACATTCTCCAAAAAAAATAAAAAATAAAAATATCTATATGGTATGATAACATAAAGATACAACGACAAAGACACGATAATACATTGGAGATGGCGGTCAGTGCTAAGATGGGTTGATCGTATATCGCCATCGTGTCATCGCCAGCGCACTATCACGGCCACGATAGGATGACAGCAATAATAATGTTTGAACAACCCCTACAGTAAAATATCACTGAGTACTGTTCTAATAATTTTTACACCATAGGTATGATGATTTTTGTTATTTTCAGTCAAATATTTACATTTCTTATTGTTTTGTCAATGATAATCTTATTTTGTGCCACTGTATTATTTTTCTCGATAACAGACACACACACACACACACACACGCATGCCTGTAAACCGTATGGTTTTGTGCTATGAGAAACTGAACTCAACACCACGTGCACAGTTATAAGGACTACAACATGGGGGGGGGGGGGGGGGGATCTACCGCGATTGTGAAATTATTTACCCTCGGTCAGGATTCAGTCTCTTGGGTGGGGCTATATTATGGATGATTTATGTGAAAATGCATTAATGTATTTAAAAAATTATTCTCCACTCTTTCCTAAAAACTGAATTTCTGTAGGAATGAAAAGGTGAAAATACCGAACAGTGACCAATCTCATAATTCCTATAGTATAAGAAATACAGAATTAAGAGTTGGGCAAACAAGGACCCCTGGATATACCTGAGGTGGGGTCAGGTACATAAGAGGGGTAAGCAAGCACCTCCTGTCAACAGGTCACGCCATCGTGTACCCAATACCGTGATCAGGTAAACGGAGTTATCCGTAGTTTAAAGCTGACATGAATTAATAAATACGTACACCTTTCTCATCTTATCCGCCATATTTCTTTCAGGTAGCCTAATTTACTCTACCCGTATATACCCCAAATGTGATTGTCACACCTGAGTGATTTTTCTAGTTGGACTCGACCAGTGCACATCTCCGATAGTAATATATAGGGAATGAGAAACAAATAAAATAACATTTTAAAACATTATGCTTTGCTCAAAATTACAAAATATTGATTGTATACTAATGCAACATTCTGGAAGTTTAGATAAGTTAGACAAAAATGCAAAAAAAAAAGAAAAAAAAAAAAAAGCTTTTCTTGCATACTTGTAAGTGCATGCAGTATTTGCATTTTCTAATAAAATAAAAGCTGATAAATCATTTGCCAATTACATACTGATAGAATGGAATAGGCAAAGAGCATAAAATATATTATTTATATCAATTCTTGCAAAATAAAGGTGCATGCCATATGCATAATATGCAATGCACAAGGTATAATCGCCAAAAAAAGTATCAAATACGGGCGTCTATTCAACAGGTATCGGAGATGTGCACTTAACGAAAATATTAGATTCTCTTTATTCTGATAAATCCACGAAACAAAATGATAAACTCCATTTGTATCTCGTTAGAACTTTACAACACGTTGTCATTCCATTATACACACCCCTACTAACGTTATTGTTATTTAAATTTACACCACGTGGGTTTTTTGACCCATTAAAAGGTTAGAGGTGAGGTCAAATTCCGCAGTGAAGGAAACCGGAAATAAATCTGCCAAAGCTATAGTCATTTTCTATATACTGTAACAGACATGTATCATCAATGCAAATGCATATTAGAAAATTCAATTAAGTACTGTCATACCAGCGATGATTGTGAAATAGTGAAAAGCTCAAGAAGTTAAAGTCATTTAAAGATTAAAGATTTAGATTGTAGTTTAACTGATATTTAGTCTTATTGTCGTGTCATGAGGGGGGGGGGGGTCTTTTCTTCTTTCGGGGGGGGGGGGGGGGGGGCAACGGTAATAATTCCATTGTTTATAACACATGCAAATAAAGAAATTGGGGGAGACTGCTTTCTTCCATTTTCATTTATAGTGGTATTTAGGGTAAAGACAGAACTGCAAACATATATGCATGTATTCATGGAGAATTTATATAAAAAATTTATCTTTGGTAGTTAATTTTTAACACCCCCTCCCCCCACCGAATTAAGAAATCATGAATTTTTTCGACCTTAGGAAAAAAGTTCCCCCTCCCCGATTTAGGATTTTGTAGAGTGGTCAAGTCACAGGACAAAAAAAAAATAAAAATTTTCTCTTGTCAAGGAATTTTAACAAATTAAGTTATCTTCAGCATTGGTTACAAAAAGAGAATATTTTGCATTGAAAATAGAATTGGTGAAGAAAATGTGCGATTCCTCCCTTATAGTATAATTGCGACTCACATAAACTGCACAAAATAATATATCACATTATAAGTAAATCATCGTCACAGAAAGAATGAAATTGATGTTATTGTTAGATTCTATTACTACACTTCTATAGCATGCTATTTTTAGATTTATTCCTCTTTAAAGATATCTCATAAATTTTATAAGATATCTTATTAAACTTACAAGATATCTTCTAAAGTTTATGAAATATATTAATTGTATCCTTTATAATTGGATATCTGATAAAAGATTATAAAATATGTTATATATTTTATAAGTTATCTTCTAAAACATATATCTTATGTCTTTTAAGATATCTCAAAAACGAATTTTTATAAGACATCTTGTTAACTTTATAATGTATCATATGAATTTACTTTTATAAGATATATATCATAAAACATATAAGATATCTTGCATGTATATTATAAGATATATCAAAGTTTGAGCTATATCTTTTTAAAAATTGTTTATGAGATATCTTATAAGATATGTAAGATAACTTATAAAGCTTGTGAGAAATCTTATAAAACAGTTAAGATATTCTGTTTTATAAGATATCTGTTAAACATGATATCATTTGATATACAAGATATCTTATAAAGCTTAGGAGATGTCTTTCATAATTTATAATATATATCTTAAATATTTTATAAACTGTATATTATATGAGATATATATCTTATAAGATTTATTAGATATCTTATCAGAAATAGAAGATATTTCATAAATTATATACGAAATCCTTAAAGGAATACCCGGTAGATACATTGTATAAATATGGCGTGCCATACACCTCACTTAGGAAGAAGCTAGATTAGCAGGATTTATACAAATTATATGAATATATACATATTTTCTATATATCTTAAGAAATATCTGTGAAAAGCCTAATATGCATTTTCATAAATTAAAACTTAACGTACTAATTTTACTCTTTATGCTAAAGCAATTCATCAGCAAATGTGAATTATTACTACGGTTGTGCTCTGCAATGCATGCAAGCAGGTAGTTATAGTGATACAGTATCAAAGTTGGTTAAGAAGTACTATGTACAAGTTACTACTCATAAATGGAAATTCAATGGTTGAAAATTTTCCACATTTATTGAAATATACATAGTTTTCTTATCTATATGTATTGATTAGAAAGTAAGACAATGTTACACCACTGTATCTGCAAAAGTTTTTTTAAGTCTTAAATATTAAAGAAATTAAACCTTTATAGTGGAAAATCTTTACAATATGTCTATATATACATAAAATCAGATGCTGAAATTTTATAAAATTTAATTCAATATCAGTATACATGTATATGCATATATTTTAAAGTTATAACAATTTCTTAAAAATTCTTGGAAGTTATTTTTATAACTTTAGTCTGTGACATGCACTTTAGAGCATTCCAGATTACAGGATTTGAAGGTAGATCCTTAATGTAAACTGATGAATTCATTTAGGAATGTGCACTGCACACCAGCTATTTCCTCAAAATGAATCTCTGAAAGAAAAAAAAATTCACAATGATCAATATAAGCTATCTAACTTTCATTTTCCAGTATGAAATATGAATACTGATTGATTGTCTTAATTACTCCTTCTAGATATATTTATTCTGTTTCAATTTAGTATCAATAGCATTAAAGACAAGAGGCCCATGGACCACATTGCTCACATGAGTTACTTTGGCCCATATTTAAAGATTGTTCTTGTATATTAGCATATAAAGCTTTGATCCTTATTGTGGCCCCAACTTACCCCCGTAACCATGATTATTACAAAATTGAATCTGCACTATGTCAGGAAGCTTTCATGTGAATGTAAATTTCGTTGTCCCAATGGCTTCTTGAGAAAAAGATTTTCCCTATATATTTGTATGTTAAACTTTGATCCCCTATTGTGGCCACACCCTTCCCCTGGGGGGGGGGGGGGGGGGGGCATAATTTTAACAAACTTACTTAACAAACTTAAATCTGCACTATGTCAGGAAGCTTTGACATAAATGTAAGACTTTCTGGCCCAGTGATTCTTTAAAAAAAAAAATCAAAAGATTTTCCTTATATATTTGTATGTGAAATTTTGATCCCCTATTGTGGCCCCATCATTCTACCCCCCCCCCCCTCCCTCCCGGGAGCTATGGTTTTAAAAAAATTTGAATCTGCACTATGTCAGGGAGCTTTCATGTAAATGTAAACTTTTGTCTTACTTTCTAGTCCATTGGTTCTTGAGAAGATGTTATATTTTCCCTATATATTTGTATGTAAAACTTTGATCCCCAATTGTTGCCCCATCCTACTCCCGGGGGCCATGATATGTTATCAAACTTGAATCAGGAAGCTTTCTTGTAAATTTGTGCTTTCCTGGCCCAGTGGTTCTTGAGAAGAAGATTTTTAAAAGATTTTCCCTATACCTTTGCATGTAAAATTTTGATCCCCTATTGTAGCCCCATCCTATCCCTAAGTGTCATGAATTTAATAAACCTAAATCTACGCTATGCCAGGAAGCTTGCTTGTAAATTTCAGCTCTTCTGGCCCTGTATTTCTTGAGAAGACTTTTAATGACCCCACCCTATTTTGTGATTATCTCCCCTGTGAAGGGTGGCAAGTTAGGCTGAAATTAACACTATGGTTCTGGAGAAGAAGTTGAAAAGGTTGTACAAATGGACTTGATGACAGCAAAAAGTGATCAGAATTGCTCTTTCAAGCTTTCAGCCCATGTGAGCTAAAATCGATTTGGAATTTTTCTTTGCTATGTGATTTATCTCTACCTACACTGCATATACACTATGCCTATTTTACCAGAAAAAAATTTAATTATAACTTTACATATATATTTTATGATTTTTTTTCAAAATAGATATTTAATATAATTAACATTTTATAGAAGAGAAACAAAAATACCATAATCACAATTTGAAACTAAAGATTGTTTATTAGGAAATACAAATGTCTCCCTGAGCTCCCGAAATTGGAAGTTCTCCAAATAAAACTGTCTCTTCTTGTACTGTATGGTATTGAGCAGAAAGCATGAGCATAAGCATTTATGAACTCCGATAAGCCATATAGAAGTGTTCACAAATTATTTTATACCCTCCACCCCCAAGATTTTAAGAAAACAATTGGATCTTCCTATCCATACAATATATGCCAATCTGCAAATGGCATTGAAGTATTGTGAAAAGTTTAAGTCTAACTCTGATGATCCATATAAGAGGAGAAGCATTCATGCATAGCTCTTATCCTTGGACGAATTTGGCTCCACTTTTTTGGCATGCTGTTTTTGGCTATATTTAGCTCTAAAACTTCATAGTTATTTCGGATTTCAAACATTTCGGTTGAGCATCACTGAAGAGACATTATTTGTCGAAATGCGCATCTGGTGCATCAAAATTGGTACCGTATAAGTTTTACATTCACAAGCTATTTAAACTTCTTCCACCCCTCTTAGATCCACTATAACGTTTAGGAAAATAATTGGATCCTCCCATCCCAACAATATGCACATCTCCATATGGCAATGAAGCATTACACAAAGTTTCAAGATGGACAGACAAAAAATACAAAAACAATGTCTTGATCCCCCTGGAAGAGGGGAGACAATAAACTAACTGTAACATCATGCTTCAAAATACTAACGATTTATACTAAGACACTGAATACTTACAATTTACACATGCAAGACACTGTACTATTTGATGGGCAGCAATTAAAACATGACTTCTAAAAGGAAAAAAATCATGCACTTATTTAGTATGTAACAAAAAATGTAATATCATGAAATTATACGATTTGTCAATAATTAAGATTCAGTATTCCATGAAACAGTGTGTGTCATCTGCAAGTGTACTATATACTCAACCAAGATAGGCAAAGTGATAGCATAAGCAATAATGTATCTCTTCATGAAAATATTTCTAAGATCTGCTACATGTATAATTATTAGCTTAATTCTTATAATCTTAAATTTTTTGACTTGTATCTGATGAAAGTTTTGAGGTAGAAATTGTGTTTGTGCCTTTGTATGCATGTACATAATTTGTAAATGTAGTTGTACCCCTAAGTAGATTTTACATAATAAAACACTGAACACATATACATGTACTTCATAAGTTCAGTTACATGTACATATACAACCATGCATAAAAAGATGTTTAAATACTATAACAATTTTTAAAGAAACATAATTATCTGCATGCAGTGTATAGCTTGGTTAAAAATTTAAGGACAGATAAAATGATCTCGCTTTGTAGACAGAATAATTTCCTTTAAAATCTTGAAAACATAATCATTACATTCAATTATAGGAAGATGTGATACTTTGACAAATCTAGGATTCCTTTGAGGATCTCAAAATACATTTGTTCAAAGGGTGGTGAATCACTCAAAGTCCCCAAAAAGTACACTGAAAGCAGACACATGCACAAATATGTATTATTTGAAATTTAGGCTAAAAATATAAATTGCTGAGCAAGTCAAAATAATGGCAAGAGAAAAAGAATCCCACTTCTCTATGATACACTTCCTTGTATTGAGGTGTACCGAAGACGAGTCAAATATACCAGTCTAATTTTAATTCAGATTGGAACATTAATTTGTAACTTTTTTCTTTAACTGTAAACAATTAAGTTTTAATATTCTGATCACAATCTCCATTTAAACAAATTAATTATGTCTTATTGAACTTATTTTCACTTGTCAATGAAACTTTTAGATTTAGTTTGATTAAAATTACTTGCATGTATTATAGATAAAATTGAATTACAGATGTCAAGTCCCCCAAACAATGTTTCTTCAATGATCTCTTCAACAATATATGTTTATTTTAAAAACTAAGGGTAATGTGTTTAATTTAGGGTCAGAAACACAATACTTATTTGACGCCTTAATTTATGCTTTTAAATTTTCAAAACTCCATCAACATGCAATATAATAAATATTTTGATCAGTTACAATTGTATTTAATTCACAAATCTTTTTACAATTTAAGGCAATTCAGTTAAATATATAGCACAAACTAAAACATGTAAAATAATTAACATTGCGCAGTCAGCTTTTCATTAAAGGGGGCTTATAATTACAAAATTCTTTACTTTAGGTTAAATAATACTCAGTGCACACTGACCCTAACTTGGCCAAACTTGAAAAAAAAAAAATCCATGTAATATGATCATGCAAAATAATTTCTTCTCCTAAATTTCTAGAACAGCTTCTGGATGATCACAGCTCAATTTTGATTTCTGAGACTTATAACTGTTTAATTAATGTTGCAAAATGTAATACTAAAAATGAAACAGCAAAGGTTTCTTACAGACAAAATATAGTTGATGTATATTAAAACAATAGTTAATTGCAGTGTAGTGCAATGTAATTATGTTCCCCAAACAAAGTTTGGGAACATATTGTTTTTACTCTGTTTCTTATTATTATTAGGTCTTTCCACCTTTCTGTGGAAAGACCTTTTGTTATTGTTCTGTTTATTATTATTATTATTATTATTAGGTCTTTCCACCTTTCTGTGGAAAGACCTTTTGATATTGTTCTGTTTTTAGGTCTTTCCATCTTTCTGTGGAAAGACCTTTTGTTATTGTTCTGTTTATTATTATTATTTGTCTTCTTTTCTTTCCGCCGCGAGAAGCTCTTGACGTTTTAAGACTTATCGAAAAACAATGTAGACCATCATATTTGACATCTCGAAACATGCTCAGATCTCACCCTGCGTATTTGATCTTTGACCCCTAACGTACTTATGGGGCTTTACGCAAAAAACCCTTGTTATCGGTTCACCTCGAAAACCGTAAATGATAAGAGCATGAAACTTTCACTAAATTCTTTAATCCATCAAGCTGAAACGTGATAGTGTTTACTTTTAAGTTTTCGGTGATCCCTAAAGGGAGTTAATGGCCCTGAAAGTATACGATTTTTACGGAAAAATTCAAAACTCCTAAAATATAAGTCGTAGAAAGACGGAAGCAACTGGAATGGAATACTTGACCTTTGACCTTGAAAATCAGGTCAAGGTCATCTGGAAACTTTGAAAATAAGCACTTTTCATACCGTCTAAAGCATAGAAGGTACAGATAAAGTGTTATAAGCACAAGTAGTCACAAACCAACTTATTCCAACGCACTGCATTACGACTCTGAACTTTGACCTTTCTACAATTTACAGCGACTTCCATAAAAACCATTGTTATCACTACAGTATGAAAACCGTAAATGGTACGAACACGAAATCTTCACTAAACTTATTGCCTGATGAATTATAAAAGATGACTTCCTGTTTTTGACGGTTCATCGATCCGTAACGGGAATTAATGCCCTTGAAAGTTTTCGATTTCGCGTAGAAATTTACAACTCCTAAAGTATTTGTCGTAGAAAGACAGGACCAACTGAAGTGACATCCCTGACCTTTGACCTTGAAAATTAGGTCAAGGTCAAATGTCAAGGTCATCTAGAAACTTTGAAAATAAGCAATGTTCATACCGTTTAAAGCATATAAAGTACAGATAAGGTATAATATGCAGAAGTAGTCACAAACCAACTTATTCCAATGCATTGCATTATAACTCTGAACTTTCACCTTTCTCGATTTACAGCAACTAGCATAAAAACCATTGTTATCACTATAGCATCGATTATATTTTTTGTATTCAGAGACATTGTTTGAATGTCTGAAAACCTGAAAAGATGGAAAGACCTCTAATTGTTCGCGAACAATTAGGATTACTAGTTTATTATTATTATTAGGTCTTTCCACCTTTCTGTGGAAAGACCTTTTGTTATTGTTCTGTTTTTTATTATTATTAGGGCTTTCCACCTTTCTGTGGAAAGACCTTTTGTTATTGTTCTGTTTATTATTAGGGCTTTCCACCTTTCTGTGGAAAGACCTTTTGTTATTGTTCTGTTTTTTATTATTATTATTATTATTATTATTATTTGTCTTCTTTTCTTTCCGCCGCGAGAAGCTCTTGACGTTTTAAGACTTATCGAAAAACAATGTAGACCATCATATTTGACATCTCGAAACATGCTCAGATCTCACCCTGCGTATTTGATCTTTGACCCCTAACGAACTTATGGGACTTTACACAAAAAACCCTTATTATCGGATCACCTCGATAACCGCAAATGATAAGAGCATGAAACTTTCACTAAATTCTTTAGTCCATCAAGCTGAAGCGTTGTAGTGTTTACTTTTAAGTTTTCGGTGATCCCTAAAGGGAGTTAATGGCCCCGAAAGTTTACGATTTTTACGGAAAAATTCAAAACTCCTAAAATATAAGTCGTATAAAGACGGAACCAACTGGAATGGAATACTTGACCTTTGACCTTGAAAATCAGGTCAAGGTCAAAGGTCAAGGTCATCTGGAAACTTTAAAAATAAGGACTTTTCATACAGTCTAAAGCATAGATAGTACAGATAAAGTGTTGTATGCACAAGTAGTCACAAACCAACTTATTCCAACGCATTGCATTACGACTCTGAACTTTGACCTTTCTTGAATTTACAGCGACTTGCGTAAAAACCATTGTTATCACTACAGTATGGAAACCGTAAATTGTACGAACACGAAATGTTCACTAAACTTATTGCCTGATCAATTGTAAAAGATGACTTCCGGTTTTTGATGGTTTCTCGATCCGTAACGGGAATTAATGCCCTTGAAAGTTTTCGATTTCGCGTAGAAATTTACAACTCCTAAAGTATTTGTCGTAGGAAGACAGGACCAACTGAAGTGACATCCCTGACCTTTGACCTTGAAAATTAGGTCAAGGTCAAAGGTCAAGGTCATCTAGAAACTTTGAAAATAAGCAATTTTCACACCGTCTAAAGCATATAAAGTACAGATAAGGTATACTATGCACAAGTAGTAAAGAACCAACTTAAGTCAACGCATATCATTACCATTCTGAACTTTGACCTTTGTTCGATTTACAGTGACTTGCGTAAAAACCATTGTTATCACTACAGTATGGAAACCGTAAATGGTACGAACACGAAATGTTCACTAAACTTATTGCCTGATCAATTGTAAAAGATGACTTCCTGTTTTTGATGATTCGTTGATCGATAACGGGAATTAATGCCCTTAAAAATTTTAAATTTAGCGTAGAAATTTACAACTCCTAAAGTATTTGTTGTAGGAAGACAGGACCAACTGAAGTGACATCCCTGACCTTTGACCTTGAAAGATAGGTCAAGGTCAAAGGTCAAGGTCATCTAGAAACTTTGAAAATAAGCAATTTTTATACCATCTAAAGCATATAAAGTACACATTTTTTTGTATTCAGACACATTGTTTGAATGTCTGAAAAGGTGGAAAGACCTCTAATTGTTCGCGAACAATTAGGATTACTAGTTATTATTATTATTATTCTTATTATTATTATTTGTCTTCTTTTCTTTCCGCCGCGAGAAGCTCTTGACGTTTTAAGACTTATCGAAAAACAATTTAGACCATCATAATTGAAATCTCGAAACATGCTCAGATCTCACCCTGCGTATTTGATCTTTGACCCCTAACGAACTTATGGGACTTTACGCAAAAAACCCTTGTTATCGGATCACCTCGAAAACCGTAAATGATAAGAGCATGAAACTTTCACTAAATTCTTTAGTCCATCAAGCTGAAGCGTTGTAGTGTTTACTTTTAAGTTTTCGGTGATCCCTAAAGGGAGTTAATGGCCCTGAAAGTTTACGATTTTTACGGAAAAATTCAAAACTCCTAAAATATAAGTCGTAGAAAGACGGAACCAACTGGAATGGAATACTTGACCTTTGACCTTGAAAATCAGGTCAAGGTCAAAGTCATCCCCAAAGACCAGAAAATGGCACTTTTTATACTCTCTTTCCCGCTTCAGATAGCAGTGAAATACCATAGGGGTCAGCATGGAATTCTGGACGGGTCTCCGTATCATGAATGACAACTCTCAATTTGGACCCCTCTGCGAACCGTGGCGACGCGCGTTGAAAACCTTGTTATCGCTACTCCTCCAGAACCGAAAGTCGTAGAGACACGAAACTTTCGCTGAGGAGTTCCCAGTGAAACTCCCTTGCAGTGAGAAGTCAACCGAAGGGAACCGGAACCCCTTGAGCAGAGTTATTGCCCCTGCAAATCTCCGATATCGTTATTTCAGCTTCTAACTTGGACAGGAATAGACCTAGAGACACGGGAGCACTTGCCAGAAGACCAATGACCTTGACCTTCAAAAGGAGGTCAAGGTCAAAGGTCAAGGTCACACACCTCCCGGTGCGCGTCCGTGGTGGTCCACAATACAACACAACAGGACTTGCGGTCTCTCGGCACGTCCTCCTAAAAGCACACTATATCCATGCACATTGACGCCTGTCCTACGTTCAAACACACATCAAAACAACAAGAAAACCCTTAAAATTCCTTTGTTTATGGTCTTTGGATGTTACGGCCTTTAAACAATGGCTTTCGTGGCCCTAAACACTTTATAAGTCACTTGGACTTCTTTGTCATTAAGCAAGTCAGTCTGGTGTAGTGGTAGAGAGTCTGTCGCCATGATGGAAGTTAAGCAACATTCATCGCGACGAGTAGTTGGATGGGTGACCGTCGGTTTTTTTTTTTTTTTTTTTTTTTAGGATTTAGGCGTTGTACGGTTAGGCGATAAAAGTGAAAAAGTATTGAAGTTGAAAAGGATTTGAAAATTAATTTTCAAGAAAAATCACTGAAAAGGTGGAAAGTCCTCTAATTGTTCGCGAACAATTAGGATTACTAGTTATTATTATTATTTGTCTTCTTTTCTTTCCGCCACGAGAAGCTCTTGACGTTTTAAGACTTATCGAAAAACAATGTAGACCATCATATTTGACATCTCGAAACATGCTCAGATCTCACCCTGCATATTTGATCTTTGACCCCTAACGAAGTTATGGGACTTTACGCAAAAAACCCTTGTTATCGGTTCACCTCGAAAACCATAAATGATAAGAGCATGAAACTTTCACTAAATTCTTTAGTCGATCAAGCTGAAGCGTTATAGTGTTTACTTTTAAGTTTTCGGTGATCCCTAAAGGGAGTTAATGGCCCTGAAAGTTTACGATTTTTACGGAAAAATTCAAAACTCCTAAAATATAAGTCGTAGAAAGACGGAAGCAAATGGAATGGAATACTTGACCTTTGACCTTGAAAATCAGGTCAAGGTCATCTGGAAACTTTAAAAATAAGCTCTTTTCATACAGTCTAAAGCATAGAAAGTACAGATAAAGTGTTGTATGCACAAGTAGTCACAAACCAACTTATTCCAATGCATTGCATTACGACTCTGAACTTTGACCTTTCTTCGATTTACAGCGACTTGCGTAAAAACCATTGTTATCACTACAGTATTGAAACCGTAAATGGGACGAACACGAAATGTTCACTAAACTTATTGCCTGATCAATTGTAAAAGATGACTTCCGGTTTTTGATGGTTTCTCGATCTGTAACGGGAATTAATGCCCTTGAAAGTTTTCGATTTCGCGTAGAAATTTACAACTCCTAAAGTATTTGTCCTAGGAAGACAGGACCAACTGAAGTGACATCCCTGACCTTTGACCTTGAAAATTAGGTCAAGGTCAAAGGTCAAGGTCATCTAGACACTTTGAAAATAAGCAATTTTCACACCGTCTAAAGCATATAAAGTACAGATTAGGTATAATATGCACAATATGTCAAGAACCAACTTGAGTCAATGCATTGCATTACGACTCTGAACTTTGACCTTTCTTCGATTTACAGCGACTTGCGTAAAAACCATTGTTATCACTACAGTATGGAAACCGTAAATGGGACGAACACGAAATGTTCACTAAACTTATTGCCTGATCAATTGTAAAAGATGACTTCCTGTTTTTGATGATTCGTTGATCCCTAACGGGAATTAATGCCCTTAAAAAATTTTAATTTAGCGTAGAAATTTACAACTCCTAAAGTATTTGTTGCAGGAAGACAGGACCAACTGAAGTGACATCCCTGACCTTTGACCTTGAAAATTAGGTCAAGGTCAAAGTCATCTAGAAACTTTGAAAATAAGCAATTTTTATACCGTCTAAAGCATATAAAGTACACATTTTTTTGTATTCAGAGACATTGTTTGAATGTCTGAAAAGGTGGAAAGACCTCTAATTGTTCGCGAACAATTAGGATTACTAGTTATTATTAAGGTCTTCCGTCTTCAGCGGAAGAACCTTCTATTATTCTATTGTTGATTTTTCACTTTTCTTATTATTATTATTATTATTATTTTTATTCTTTTTTTTTTTCCTTACCGATTTTGTGCAGAGGATTTCTCAGAGATGGCTTGACCGATTTACTTCAAATTTTCAGGGTTGCTGCATTGCTATTTGAAGTTTATATCTTTTTTTGAATTTTTGAAAATTCACTTCCGGTTGGAAGTTATCCCCCTTTTATCGATTTTCAGATGACCATTTTGTCCAGCCAAAATCTCAAAAACGATAAAAGCTAGAGTGCTGAAATTTTCAGTGATGTTAGACGACATGTTGTAGTTGTGCACATCGGTTTTAAAAATTTCCGGAAGTGCCTAGTATGGAAGCTCGGTAGGGGTCGAAAATGGAGTTTAAAAAAGTGTCCATTTTTTTTCCACGTTTTAAATCATAACTTTTTACTCGTAAATATTTTGCTTAGACATATATAACAAAAGTTGTACAGTTTATTGAGATCTTTCGTGTCATATCAAGAAATGGGCCCATAGGCCTCATGGCTCGACTGAACCATTGCATTTCTGTTACAATGATTAACTTTTTTCTCACGAAACTTTTGATAAGACATGTAGAATAAAAGTTGTTCAGTTTTGCAAGATCTATCTAATGATATCAAAAACTAGGCCTCAGGGCGTCATGGCTCGCCTGAACAGTCGAATTTGTATCACAATTAATAACATTAATAACTTTTTTCTCGAGAAACTTTTGACAAGACATGTAGAACAAAAGTTGTTCAGTTTCGCAAGCGTTAACTAACGATGTTAATAAATAGGCCTGCAGGTCTCATGGCTCACCTGAACAGTTGGGTTATTGTTGCAAGCTATAACATTTTTGTCAAGAAACTTTTAATAAGACATCTAGAACAAAAGTTGTTCAGTTTTGCAAGATCTTTCGAACAACATCATGAAAAAGGCGAACGGGCCTCATGGCTCGCCTGAACAGTTTGATTAGTGTCACAATCAATAACTTTTTTCTCGAAAAACTTTTGATAAGACATGTAGAACAAAAGTTGTTCAGTTTTGCAAGATCTTTCAAACGATATCAAGAAAAAGGCCCACGGGCCTTATGACTCGCCTTAACAGTCTCATAAATGTCGCAATCAATAACTTTTTTCTCAAGAAAATTTTAATAGGACATGTAGAACAAAATTTGTTCAGTTTTGCGAGGTATATCTAGAATGATAAAAAAAAAAGGCCTCCGGGCGACATGACTCGCCTGATCAGTCGACTTTGTATCGCAGTAAATAACATTATTAACTTTTTTGTTGAAAAAAAGGCTGACCCCTTTCATTAGTGGCCGAGCACGGCAGAGATTCTTTAATTCATAGCACTTAAATGATCAATATTTGTAAAACATTACCGAAGCTAAATTGTACGTCTAGACAATATATTTGTATCATTATTTATGAACGAAATTCTCAGTCAAATTCTTATCTCCTCACATCTAAAATTGGACGGAAGACCCACTCGTTGCTCGCAACGAGATTGCATCTAGTTATTATTATTATTATTATTTTTTTTTTTTTTCCCCTTCCGTCTCCGAGACCGTTGGATGGATTTTCCTGAAACTTTCACAGGTTATAGAGAACGATGGTACCTCGAGGCATTTTTTTCATTTTTTCAAAATTCACTTCCGGTCGCAAGATATGTCCAATTTTCGTCTTTTTACAAGATATTTTGTCCAGCGTTTTTCTCAGAAACGGTAAAAGATAGAGTCACCAAATTTTCAGAGATAATAGATCTCACTTTGTAGGCGTGCAGTAGGGGGTTAAGAATGTCGGCCGTCACTTCCGGTCGTCACCGGAAGTGATTAAAGGAAACATGAATTTCAAACTTTTTTCTTTCAAATTGAAACCTATTTCGGTTTACTATATCTCGTTCTAATTCTCAAAAAATGTTGACCACACTGGAAGTTCAATCTTCAACTTCCGGTTATATCAAAGAAAGCCTATTCATTCTCTCATATTTCAGTGCCATAAATCTCGGTCATGAAACTAGTTAATGAGTTGAGTTTTAAATATATAATAGTCACTATAAATGTCTAGAGTAACGTCAAATATTTTTGTAAAATTTACTTCCGGTCGGCAAATACGGCTTATTAGCTGTTTTCGTTGTCCAGCGTTTTTCTCAGAAACGGTAAAAGATAGAGTCACCAAATTTTCAGAGTTAATAGATCTCACTTTGTAGGCGTGCAGTAGGGGGTTAAGAATGTCGGCCGTCACTTCCGGTCGTCACCGGAAGTGATTAAATGAATCATATATTTCAAACTTTTTTCTTTCAAACTGAAACCTATATCGGTTTATTAGGTCTCGTTCTAATTCTCAAAAAATGTTGACCCCACCGGAAGTTGAATCTCCAACTTCCGGTTATATCAAAGATAGACTATTCATTCTCTCATTTTTCAGTTCCATAAATCTCGTTCATTAAAAAAGTTAATAATTGAATTTTACATATGTTATAGACACTATAAATGTCTAAAGTAGCCTCTAATATTTTTGTAAAATTCACTTCCGGTCGTGAGATATGGGGTGGACATATTGAAACCTTGTTTTTTCAGTTTCTCAATAATGAATATAGATACACGCTTGAAACTTGTAGAGTTGATCAACCAACATTAGTCCATTGTACACATACATTCAATTTTTTTGTCCGTCACTTCCGGTCTATACCGGAAGTATTTGAAAAAATGTCGATTTTCCGATTTCTTCGAGTGATTTCTCAGAGATGGCTGGATAGATTTTCTTGAAATTTTCAGGAATGTCTTATGAAATGATTTTGCTGTGGTTATTTTTGTTTTTCCAAAATTCACTTCCGGTCGGAAAATATGGCCGATTTCCTGTTTCTCAAACAAGATTTTGTCCATCATTTTTCTTGGAAAGGGTAAAAGATAGTTTCATCAAATATTCAGGGATGATCAATCTCTGTTTGTAAGGATGCAATAGGGTGTTGAGCATGTCGACCGTCACTTCCTGTCATCACCGGAAGTGATGGAAATAATCGTAAATTTCAAAAAAATTCTTTTAAATTGAAACCTATACTTGTTTATTAAGTCTCTTTCAAAGTGTCAAAAGAATATTGACCCCGTCGGTAGTCAAAACGACTACTTCCGGTTTCTTGATGAAATACTTTTTTACTTTTCGTCTCTTTGTCCCCATAAATCTTGCTTATATTTGAAGTCTTTCATATGATTCTCACATGTCTTAAGAACAGTATCAACTTCTAGAGTTTTGACTATTTTGTTTTTCTAAATTGACTTCCGGTCGGTAGTTACCAACTACTTTTTCTTTCTTTAGTCTACAATGTACTTCTTTTTGTTGAGAACTCTTTCAGATAGAGACGTGAAATTTTCAGGGAATATAGACAGTCAAGAGTCGCTGTCATTTATAGGAAAACACATCTGAATAGTACTTCCGGTCGTCACCAGAAGTTACAAGAAATGAGTAAAAAATTCGATAATACATTTCTCACTTATTCTTCAAGTACCCTCTCTGATATATTTGAATGGTTTTCGTAGGATCAGAAAACTCTTTACCGGAAGTGAACAAACGGAAGACCTACTCATTACTAGTAATGAGTGTCTAGTTATTATTCTTTTTCTCCGGTACTTTTTTGTCCGGTAGTGTTCTCAGAAACTACAAAAGGGATCGATATGAAACTTTCCAGGATGATAGTATAGCGTTTGTAGATGTGCATAGTGATAGTCATTTTGTCTTCACGTGCATGCACGCGCGTGCACGTGCATTGCAATTTTGGTACAAAAAATGGAAAATCAGAATATTGAAGGAAGCGGTATAAAACCTAAATAGGATGATAGTATATCATTTGTACATATGAAAAATAATAGTTATTTTGTCAGCACGCGCACGCATGCGCGTGCACGCACATTACAAAATTTGTACACTAACTTTGGAATCAGTCTAACTTTTTTGTTGTTCATTGAAATGGCTTGAAATTCATATCATAGGTATATATTGAGACCCTTAACTGATTTGCATGGTCAAAATTACCAATTTGCACGCGCATGCACGTGCGCTTCATTTTGATTGGATAATACTAAAACGTTTGTAACTATCTTATTTATGAAGCGAATGAGATGATATTCACAGCATAAGTAGACAATATGTGTATCTATATATTGGTGTAACAAAAAAATGCCAATGCACACGCGCATGCAACGTTTTTTAAATGTTCAATTTTTAAAGGACGATAACGTTTTTGTTTTTCATCAAATTCTATTGATATTAATGGTTTAGATGTGTCTTGGTACTCCTTACAAATTGCTGTGGTTAGAATTACTGCTCAGCACGTGTGCTGAATTCTGATTGGACGATTTTAGAATCGCTATAACTTCCTTATATTTGGTGGAAACGTTATGAAATTCACACTGTGGGTATATGATACACATGCCTGTTGAACGACATCAACAAAAATTCGGAATCATACACGCGTGCGCGTGTATGCGCGTGCAATGCTTTCTTTCATTTTTTGGTACTGAAATGACCATATTGAACGTACTACATGTAATTAAAGGCTAAAATAAAATGATTTTTTGCTATAGATTCACAAGGACATCACTTTTTAATTGGGGGAGGTTTGGGGAACATATGTAACGGTCCTCGTTACAATTAGAACTAGTTCTAATTGTGATTCAATTATTTGATTTAAGATTTTAAATTTTTGTACAGATTGTCCTCTAACATATAGATATATGACTAATCTAAATATGAAAAAGATTATTGATATTATTACATGTGTGTTTCTGTAATTATAAGTTTGTAACTGGAATAAGTAAATCTAAATCAATTAAAAAGATCAGAAATGCATGTAGGTATTTCATTCAGAAAAGGAGAATTTTTTTTTTAGAAATGACTTGTGAAAATATGTACTGCTTAATGTATCAATAAAGGAAAAAGTTATGATGTATATCCATGTATATTGTCCCGTCACATTAATAAATGTGTTAATGATTAATATATATCATAAATGCTTGCATAAATAAACATTAGTAATACATGTGTGTGGTTACAGAAACTCAGAGCTATAAACTGCCAATCTGTAAATGAGTACCACTCAGGAATTTTAAATGTTTTCTACTATGATTTTACATAAATCAAAGACTGTGATATTTTGCTACATATAAGAAGATTGATAATCTGATAAAATTCTTTTAATTAATGCATTGTCCACTGGTGTCTAATATGAACAATTTTCACCAGATTTAATATACATGTTATAAATGACAATTACAACCCTGCATTAGATACAGGGAGGATCCTGTTAAATATAATGCACTGTCCCCTGATGTCCTTTGCAGTTTTGTGATCAGCTTTTAAAATTATCACTGGTACATTATATACTTTGGCAATGGTTACTATATATATACATGTATACATCTAGTCATGTTCTAATTTCCATTTATTGTTGTTTTCCCTCCACTTAAAAACAATCCATAATTGGTCACCTTTGAGCGTACATACATGTAGTGTATGAAAAGGGTGCTATATGATAATCATACAAATACATGTCATATACTTTTCAATCATTCTAATTTTCTTAGGTGTGCTGCATGCATCAATGAGTTTAATTATTAAAATCTTTACATATCAAAAAATTATGAATGGGCAGTATATATACCCCCTGGTCACCACAATAGATCCAATCAATAAAATTTACTTTCGTCATAAAATAAATTCACTTTATCTATACTGCTAAATTAGGAAAATGATTATGTTTCCATCAAAGAAATATTAAGTTTAGAAGTTTTAAGATACTTGTAATGCATCTTTCTTTGCTTGTAACATGCACATTCACAGATACATATATACCTCAAACATGAAACAGACTATACTATTTTCTGCGTGGAAATGGTAAATTGTATGCAACATTTCAGTGTTTGATAAATTGAACACAATCCTTATGCAACATTAAAATTTAATTATGGCACTTTGAAATAGAAAGATGTTCTCTCAATATTTTTTTTCACGATAATCAAGACTTCTTTCAAAGTTGGCCTAGGTCCAAATCTAAGGACGATAACTCTTTCTTACCATTTCTTATTTAAGCTTTATTAGCTGATGGCATTAGGAAAATAATGCATTGATACGTAGATCTATATATTGTAAAAACAAATAAAGCACAATATACCATAATTTCTAATT
Source organism: Ostrea edulis (assembly GCF_947568905.1). Lineage (NCBI taxonomy): Eukaryota > Metazoa > Mollusca > Bivalvia > Ostreida > Ostreidae > Ostrea > Ostrea edulis. Next base: position 90,837,514 of record NC_079169.1, read on the forward strand.
GATACTTACATTAACACTGGAATTCCTAAAAGCACATCCATATCCGGTAGAAAATTCACCGGGTCTCAGGTAGCTCGCGTTGGAGTCTCGGAGCAGCGAGATTATATTTCATTCGATAGTCTTTGATTTTACGCTCTACTTAACACCGATAAAGAATATGTTCCGAACACGTTAGTAGGGGTGATACAGACTGCGACACACTTCACCCGTGCCAAACAGGGTGTCTTCAATCAGGGGAGATGTCAGAGTCGAAAAAATTTCCTGTATTGAATGCTTGTCTGGTCGAGGTTTTGCAGTTTATAGAAATCGGGAATCTAATATCTGGTTGGATATATTGCGTGCACAATTCAAAATTTCTCGATGATCATATACAAACTTGGATATACAAATAAGGGAATAATGAACGAAAATATACATCTGTGTGCAAATGCGTGTATTACATTTGCAATCCATAATAAACGGTTCAATACACAAAGACACATATGAAAGGAAATTTATAAACGAAAATATAGTTTTGTTGTCTCTTTTGGAACCACATAATTATTTACGGTCTCTGTATGTCCATATTCATTGAGAGAGAGAGAGAGGGAGAGCGACCGTCCTACTTCGATTTATAATATACCATTTCACAGAAGGAAAGAAAATTGATCACTTATATAAATGTAAGCTTTCAAGCATTAAAAATTTCCAGCTATTTAAAAATTTGTGATTGACAATATATTGGAAACTTACAGGAGTTGATGCTTATAATTGAATTCATTACAAATTTAAAAAAAAAAATATTAGTTTGAACTACGCATGTAGAAAATACTGACGTTGTATGTTAGAATAACGGGAAAAAAGAAAATTGTCAATAAAAGTGGGGAAAGCAGACCAGCCTTCCTGCCCACCCCAACCCCCTGTTTTCGTGCCTGAAACAACATATCAATTCGTGTTGAAAGAAAGGTGCATATCAACATTTCATTAAATTCCAAAGGAGCTCGAATTTATGTGTTCCCCTATTAATTATTTTGTATGCAAGATTCGTTCCCAAATTTAGAATCATGCTTTCAGTCAGAGCAGAAATGAATTCATGTTGAAGTATATCTAGTTTGAATGCAAATGTTGGGTTCCTTCTTTTAATTTCATCAGACTCATTAGAAACCCCTCTCCCAAACTATGCAGCTTTGTTTCTATTGATATCTAAATCGGTATATGAATCCGGATATAAATTATATAATGTTTTTTCGTGATCATACAGATATTGATACTGATAATGAAAAAAGAAAATGTTTATACTCTTGCCTTCTGCATATCCTACTAATGCATTACAGTATATTGACATTGTATCATATCAAATAAAAGCTCAACACGAATTTTACTGATTTATGCATACTAACATCTTATCGAATACATTTGAATTTGACATTTCTACGTACAGCGGTATGGCCATTGCGCCAGATCTACGAAATGAAAATATTTATGAATAAATTACACTCAAGCCTCAAAGTAATCATTATGGCATGTTACAGAAACGTTAAAACACACAAATGCTATAGTCCTGCAATGCATGCATGCGATTTTTCTGAATGCAAGGTGAAGATAACGAACAGTGATCAATCTCATAACTCCTACAAGCAATACAAAGTAGATAGTTGGGCAAACACGTATTTATGTATTCATGTATTTATGTATTCATGAATGAAGTTCCTACGCTTGAAAATATCTTGGTCTTTATGCATTTTGTTTTGTGATTTTGGTTTACCATTCCTTACACTGTGTAAATGAAGGAAAACTTGGTAAAGCGTGCAATTCTACATGCACCATACAATTAGTATACATGCATGTGTTGCAAAACAAAATGTACATGTAATAACCAGACATGTATCGTCATTTTTCATGGGGGGGTACAACAGGGGAAAAAATGGAAAATTGGATTCTTCAAAATTTCTTGCCATTCAAAATAATAATTAAAAAAGATGAACGAAAACAGCAATAAAATAAAACAAAACACCCAAACAAACCAAGATGTTTTGTCCGATGTTCAAAGTCCTAATGTGGGGTGAAGGGTTAAAGAGTCTTTTACTTTGACTACCTCAATAATTTCCCCCTACACTTCATTTTCTTCAATCGTTGGGGGTCGGATGGGGTGGTTAGAGTCCTCTACTATGAGTGCCTCATATCTTCATTTTCTTAATTAGTGGTGGTGTGTGTCTTCTACTATTATATCAGAACTTTCAAGCTGGGGTAAGTGGGGGAGGGGTTGTCACTCAATGTATCTTTTATTTGCATTACAAACTAACAAAAAATGGATATTGTTATTAAAGGTGGGTGACAGACACTCTTGTCCTCTCCCCTTGATGTTTGATAACGACGCATAATATGATAAACTCGATTGTTACATTTTGCATTAGTACAATTTGCGTCGAGTTCGACGCAGAATGTAATAACGCAAAATGGCATAGATATATAAGATCTATTGAGCGCCAAATTAACATAAAATGAAGTAATTGAAAATAACATTATTTAAAAATATGTTTAATTTTTAATTAATGCGTGCTTTAAATGAATCAAATAAATCTGTATTATCAATTAATGAGAGCAATATTGAGTTACTAGTACTGTTCTCTTTTTATTGAATTAACGATATCATTTGTCTTAATAAGAGCACGATTATTACAAGATCATCGGTTCTCTCTCTCTCTCTCTCTCTCTCTCTCTCTCTCTCTCTCTCTCTCTCTCTCTTGTCGTTATCTCTCTCGTTACCCCCCCTTCTCTCTCTCATCCCATACACTCGTACAGTGTTGTATATGCAAATTTATGTACCTAAATGATTTCCTGATTTATAAATCTGCAATACGCTGACCAGTAAATCATATAGTATAAGGATTCATGCACAATACAGGGTAAATATTATACTCTGATACTTCCCCTGATTGAAGATAGCTGATCGGCACGGGCTAAGTGTGTCGCAGTCTGTACAATGGACAATGTTGTTTACTGTTGGATTATCGTTTTGTTTCATGGATTATGCAAATAAAGGGAGTTTTACTACTACTTAGAGTATTTTCGACAAGTGTACACGTACATCTGTGGTCCTTTACAGATATTACGAGTAGGCCCAGGTAAATAGTCGTCCGCATTCGATGCGTTTTCATGGCGAGCATACATGCCATTTTTATAAGTACAGTAGTATTTATGTCTTTGCCTTTTACTTGAAGTAATTGTGAATGGTATAGATTGTATACTCTTTGCTTAATCCATGTTATCAATAGATAAAAGATGAAATATTTCTCCGCATTTTTGTATAGTTTTGACATATTTACTGCAAATGTACGCACGTTCACGTAAAGAAAAGGCATTCTATATATATTTATCCAAATATATATATTTAGAATGATTTACTACTGTACGATATGTTTATTATAATTTTGAGCACTGCGTGGTGTTCCAAAACGTGATTTCATTTCTTCTTGATGTCCTATAAATTTGTATCGGAGATGTACGTGTTACCTGTCGAAGCTACCCGCACAGGTAAATCGAAGACACTGATGTGAAGTGAAGCGTAGCAAAGCTCGTCCCCTTATATACCATGCGAACCCCGATACATATAACAATAGAAATTCCAACTAATATGGCGGATTAGCAGAGAAATATGGCGGACATATAGAATTATACTATATTTATTAATTCATGTCAGCTTTAACCCAATGACAGGTTATGTAAAGCAAATCCTTTTAATGAGATCCTGTAAATTTTACAAACCCGGAAAATGTATACGCCAGTGATAGCATGTAATTGTAAATTATCAAATTATTATGCACTTCAGCCCTATACTACAGATGCTCACTGCAGTAATTATATCTATATTAAATATGCTTTGACTTTAAAAGGGACAGCTGCTACCATATGTACTCATCTATTGAGGTGTACAACTAAGAATATCCTATTCTTTTCTATTTTTGGTTATATTGTGTACATAATGTGTTTTTCCCCTTCCTTTCTTTGTCTGTGAAACTCCTTATAGTGCAAGGTGTAGGATTTCAACGTTTGGTAAAATGGTTCTGTTTAGTCTGTACAGTGCGTATGCAGCAATTAATGCAATTAACCCTTCATGGGAAACATAACCAAAATATTTTTCACGATACAATTTAATTATCTATAGTGCAATATAAAACGTGCGTTCTTTTTTCTTCTGTAAGTATATTGAGTACACAATTCACTTGGCTCTGAGAGCAATATTTCAACATCTCCAGTCATTAAGGTCTCAAGTGGACAATCTCGCGCAATTAATATACATATCACGATTGTGACGAATGTTCGTACCTTAATTTCGTGTTACGGCTTAAAGCAAGTTTCCGCGAAATAAATGTAATTAGCATTCGCTTAAAAGTCTCCGGATTTGAAGGACCACAGAAATCTGCACATCTTGTTGCATGGTTCTGATATCACGTGATATCACGTGTTAACATTTCATGTTACGGACTTTCCCGTTCTTCAGCTTTAATATTAACTTAATTTTCTTTTCTTTCCTACAGAAGTATAATTCGCCATTGCTAACATTCGTTTCTTACTCGGATATTTGTAAGTGCCTTTTAAGATATTCCATTTTCAGTATAGAGTTCTTTCTACCCTTCCAGATGCTTTTATTCTAATGTGAAAATCTTGTTATTTTCAGACTAGTATTTCTCTTCTTCCCGCTGAGATTTCTCTTCCATGTCAACGTCTCCTGGACGTTTTCCATGAGCGTGTCACTTTCTCACCGATTTCCCTCTCACGTGAATTTCGCAATTTCTTTGAAAATTGTATTTCACTCCATTTCTATCACTGTTTGATGTTGATGTTTCATCACCTTGTATGTTTTCTAAATATGTTTGTTCGATTTAAATAGCTGTGGAATGCCAGGTTTAAATCTCTTTTGCAGGCTTAGCCAGTTTCTTCCTGGTTTCTGTAATGATCATTTGAACAGACAGATCCTCGCATTGATCACACTTCTAACACAGTTTTTAAGTCTTTCATCGATCATAATATGGTGTCCATACTTTTCATCTACATTTTTTTCTCAGCGCACGACGCAGTGTTTAACAAGATTAGAGAATTTGATAATGCATGTATATAATGCGGATCTTACAACTATTAATTTTGTAAAAATTATTTACGACCAATAAAAACATTAGAAATTGATTTATTTTCGCATTGATTACATGCAATAATATGAATATCGATGTACACCATGGCGAAAGGCTTAATATGGAGTGAACGAACAATTTCAGTTTTATTTTACTCCAAAATATGCAAGCATTAAAATGTAACAATGTAAGCAATAGGCGCTATGATAGCATTAGGCTTTCTCTGTCTATTTTCCACACTTTTGAATATCTAAATAGTCACTTATACATGTAGTATACATTGTTGCATGACATATGTGATTGTTTTAGATTAGAGGATTATTTAAGTTTTGGAACTTGTATCCAATCCTTTTGTCTAATTGGCAGTAAAACAGGTTCAAATCGAACGAACAATCTGGAAGATTTCCCCGGTCACAAATTAAAGGTAATGTTCGTGTATTTTTTTCCTGCTTGTAATGATTAAATACTTCATGATTTATTTAGAAATACAAGAAATTGTCGAGTCCTCCACAAGGTTTATCATACGTAGAGGAAGTAACAGGTTTAGCGTTTATAGAAGAATATGTTGGTTAGTTGAATGTTTTACGTACCGTTGAGAATCTTCACCAATATTGAGACGTCACCACACATTTAGATATATGCTTAGCGTTTACGGCCGTAGTAGAGAGGGTTCTTTAATGTAATAACGCCTGCTGTGACATGGGACCTCCGTTTTTAAGGTCATTTCCTAAAGGCCCGTCTAAATGCCGAATGTTCAGTGAAGGAGAAATTACTACCTATGAATACGTCTAAGGTTTGACGCGGCCATTGTACGAGTGGGACTCGAACTCATGACCTTCCGGTAATGATGCGAACACTCTACCACTGAGCTACCGCGGCCGGTAAGAGTATGTAAATGTAATGTCTGATTCTCACGGTCGTGCGATCCGTTACAAACACCAATATTGACCATTCGTAGCTGATCGCGGAAGTTTTCTGGAATTTCAGTTTTTGATACGAGGTGATGCGAGTTAATCCGTTCTGATATACGATTTGTTGCACTTTGATCCCGTTAGGTCACGAGAGATATACATTTCAGGTGACGCGATGTGTCGCGTTCTACGATCACATTCGTTCTGATAAGATTGTCCCGATTAAGTTCACGATTGCATAGACCTCGATCTCATACGATCATCACGATTCGGGTTCCCGATTTTGGACGGTCAATGTACGTGCAGATACGTTCGTATACGTTACCGGTAATCAGGAACCGATGCACTATGTTGCGATAGGATACGATTGTGATCGCAATGTCTTTCACGATCAGGATCGAAGAAGATCACTGTTTGAGTTACGACTGGACCTCGACGGGTATATATACAGCCCGACTGACCATTGACTTCATTTCTTTAGCATCTAGAGAATGAACAATATGACCCACAACCACTAAAAAAGACTGAAGTTGAGGTTGATGACAACGTGGCATTTGCAGCATTACTGTATGCTTATATTATAACACTATCGTGACAGATCGTGGGACATCGCATCGCAACAAAGCGTGGTGTTTACCTTGTACAAGATTGACCGGGATCGTCACGATTTGGGAGCACGATTAGATGCGATATGTTGCGCTTTGTTACGATGCAATAAAATTTGATGCGATTATAACGACTGAAAATTATGATCGTAGAAAATGTTATTGACAGTCAAAACATTTTCTACGATTGTCACGACTGACACCAAGATTTAATACGATCACCACGATTATTCCACGATTTCAATTGTGCCGCGAATCGTGGTAGTGGGAACCTGGCATTTTGCAGCTGCTAGCTTTTACTTTGTGAAAGGGATAACAATATACATTGTGGTTAACCTGAGGCTCTGAAGCTCTAGATAGTTATGTCTTATTTCCAATAAGTTTTTCAACGTATGCTCAGTTTCTACTAAAATCTCGAAATAATGTCCATCCGAAGACTGATGAGCGAGGGAAGTGATTTGGTAACAGTCTGCGATACATCAAAACAAAACCGACCTCATTTCCCTCCTTTTTTGCGCAATGTGAAAAAGAAGAGCAAGTTTTATATCGAGCTTGGATATTTGGAATGTTCCGTGTAAAATGCTAAAAGTATTTTCATAATGACATCAGATAATAACAGCAGATTAACAATTTTTCGTGTGCTTTAATCAAACGATGATTTTTTTATATTGATGAAATATGAGTAACTCCCTTCCCCCAGTATAATATGCTGCCATTTGTTAATGCACTTAGCCAATGCTATCTGCACCAGACCAGCTAAATTATTTACGGTGATTAATGCTGGGATGTTATTCCACTCCTGATGAAGATGATATCAGCGACGATATTGAAAATATTTTTCGAACTTCTGTGCTTCTTCGGAGCACGTTCCACAAGTGCTGAGATGGAGACAAATCAGGACTTCAGGGGTATCCTATGGAGAAGCGGAACTTTGTTTTAGTTTAGAAAGTCACGGCGCATGGTTAGAAAGTTACATCCTCTACTAAATCGCCGACTGGTATCCTCAGGCTGAAACGTTGGGTTACGCACATGGAGTCTGGTTTAACGACCTGACCCTAATAACTGACGGCTAACCATGACTGATTTTTTCACAACTTGGGAAACTGCACGTAAGAAATCACATACCTTCCCCCGAACGTTTTCTATGAGGTAGCTGTGACATGTCACATTTTTGAATTTTACGTTATTTGGTATGTTTCGTCTGACCCGTAAAGATAATCAGTAAGAAACTCAATTTGAAGGTGATCTAAATGAAACGGGTTCAATGTATTTTTACTCAACCATTGCAATCAACGTTTTCGACATCTTAGGATAATTACGAGTCACACATGCACATAAGGACATTGCGAAATGACGTTGAACTCTCACAGCCAAAAACCACGAGTACAGTTGAAGTAGCGTAGCATTTTTCTTTGCTGCCTAAAGTCTGTTAGAGATATATATCTAGTCCAAGAGATGGTATTCTCCAATCCCACACGAGTAAATTATGACAGATTATTCACAGCTTAGTGTATCAATTCAGGAGCGTTGAGAAAATTCTAAATTTATCACAATCCTCACTTTAACCAAAAAAAAAAAAAAAAAAAAAAAAAATGATTAAAACCAGTTAATTCTAAACAACTTAAGGTTGTCCCCTTGAAAGCTATATCAAATCTAAATTTGAAGAATTCAATACAAAATCTTTTGTTTCACCGTGTAACGTAAATCACAGAAAATATATGACGTTATAATCAATGACGTCATATAGCGTTGTAAGAGAAAACAAGACATGTTTATGAAGCACTGATGCCTCCATAAGGCAACAAAGTAATTCAGGTACCAAAGAGAGATTTGTCTCAAAGGATACTCTGTAAAATATGAAAGTTCAATCAATACACAGTCAAACGTTATGGCCTATGCTAAAGTTTTTCAAAGGTAGGTCAAACTATAAGGTCAAGGTCATGAGGTCAAAAGTTTTGCTACCTAAAGAAAGGTCTTATCAAAAGAAGACACATGTGAAAAATAAAAGACCTACATGTATCACCATCCATTCAAAAGGTATGGCGAACGTTCAAGTTTTTGCGGACAAACATCTAAACAGATGAACAGACCAAAAACTATATGCACACGAATGTCAGATAACGGGCGCATAAAAATCTCACATGGCTGTCTCACGTGGGTTAGGTCGGTCTCACATAGGTGATTATATGAGAAAATAGGACCTCGTTTATTCTGCACAACTTCGATCATGATATGTAAAATTCAAACACAGTTCTCATGTCTCACAACAAAACACTGCAATAAGTAAAGGTAAAACTATAAAGGAGAGACGTCACAACAAATACTGTAATAGATAAAACTATAAAGTAGTGACGTCATAACACTGTAATAGATAAAACTATAAAGGAGTGACGTCATAACACTGTAATAGATAAAACTATAAAGGAGAAACGTCATAACAAACACTGTAATAGATAAAACTATAAAGGAGAGACGTCATAACACTGTAATAGATAAAACTATAAAGGAGAGCCATCATAACACTGTAATAGATAAACCTATAAAGGTGAGACGTCATAACACTGTAATAGATAAAACTATAAAGGAGAGACGTCATAACACTGTAATAGATAAAACTATAAAGGAGAAACGTCATAACACTGTAATAGATAAAACTATAAAGGAGAGACGTCATAACACTGTAATAGATAAAGCTATAAAGGTTAGACGTCATCACACTGTAATAGATAAAACTATAAAGGAGTGACGTCATAACACTGTAATAGATAAAACTATAAAGGAGAGACGTCATAACAAACACTGTAATAAATAAAACTATAAAGGAGAGACGTCATCACACTGTAATAGATAAAACTATAAAGGAGTGACGTCATAACACTGTAATAGATAAAACTATAAAGGAGAGACGTCATAACACTGTAATAGATAAAACTATAAAGGAGAGACGTCATAACACTGTAATAGATAAAACTATAAAGAAAGGACGTCATAACACTGTAATAGATAAAACTATAAAGGAGAAACGTCATAACAAACACTGTAATAGATAAAACTATAAAGGAGAGACGTCATAACACTGTAATAGATAAAACTATAAAGGAGTGACGTCATAACACTGTAATAGATAAAACTATAAAGGAGAGACGTCATAACAAACACTGTAATAGATAAAACTATAAAGGAGTGACGTCATAACACTGTAATAGATAAAACTATAAAGGAGTGACGTCATAACAAACACTGTAATAGATAAAACTATAAAGGAGGGACATCATAACACTGTAATAGATAAAACTATAAAGGAGAGACGTCATAACACTGTAATAGATAAAACTATAAAGGAGTGACGTCATAACAAACACTGTAATAGATAAAACTATAAAGAAGGGACGTCATAACACTGTAATAGATAAAACTATAAAGGAGAGACGTCATAACAAACACTGTAATAGATAAAACTATAAAGGAGTGACGTCATAACACTGTAATAGATAAAACTATAAAGGAGAGACGTCATCACACTGTAATAGATAAAACTATAAAGAAGAGACGTCATAACAAACACTGTAATAGATAAAACTATAAAGAAGAGACGTCATAACAAACACTGTAATAGATAAAACTATAAAGGAGTGACGTCATAACACTGTAATAGATAAAACTATAAAGAAGGGACGTCATAACACTGTAATAGATAAAACTATAAAAGAGAGACGTCATCACACTGTAATAGATAAAACTATAAAGGAGAGTCGTCATAACAGTGTAATAGATAAAACTATAAAGGAGTGACGTCATAACACTGTAATAGATAAAACTATAAAGGAGAGACGTCATAACACTGTAATAGATAAAACTATAAAGGAGAGCCGTCATAACACTGTAATAGATAAAACTATAAAGGAGGGACATCATAACACTGTAATAGATAAAACTATAAAGGAGAGATGTCATCACACTGTAATAGATAAAACTATAAAGGAGAGACGTCATAACACTGTAATAGATAAAACTATAAAGGAGAGACGTCATCACACTGTAATAGATAAAACTATAAAGGAGTGACGTCATAACACTGTAATAGATAAAACTATAAAGGAGAGACGTCATAACACTGTAATAGATAAAACTATAAAGGAGTGACGTCATAACACTGTAATAGATAAAACTATAAAGGAGAGACGTCATAACACTGTAATAGATAAAGCTATAAAGGTTAGACGTCATCACACTGTAATAGATAAAACTATAAAGGAGTGACGTCATAACACTGTAATAGATAAAACTATAAAGGAGAGACGTCATAACAAACACTGTAATAAATAAAACTATAAAGGAGAGACGTCATCACACTGTAATAGATAAAACTATAAAGGAGTGACGTCATAACACTGTAATAGATAAAACTATAAAGGAGAGACGTCATAACACTGTAATAGATAAAACTATAAAGGAGAGACGTCATAACACTGTAATAGATAAAACTATAAAGAAAGGACGTCATAACACTGTAATAGATAAAACTATAAAGGAGAAACGTCATAACAAACACTGTAATAGATAAAACTATAAAGGAGAGACGTCATAACACTGTAATAGATAAAACTATAAAGGAGTGACGTCATAACACTGTAATAGATAAAACTATAAAGGAGAGACGTCATAACAAACACTGTAATAGATAAAACTATAAAGGAGTGACGTCATAACACTGTAATAGATAAAACTATAAAGGAGTGACGTCATAACAAACACTGTAATAGATAAAACTATAAAGGAGGGACATCATAACACTGTAATAGATAAAACTATAAAGGAGAGACGTCATAACACTGTAATAGATAAAACTATAAAGGAGTGACGTCATAACAAACACTGTAATAGATAAAACTATAAAGAAGGGACGTCATAACACTGTAATAGATAAAACTATAAAGGAGAGACGTCATAACAAACACTGTAATAGATAAAACTATAAAGGAGTGACGTCATAACACTGTAATAGATAAAACTATAAAGGAGAGACGTCATCACACTGTAATAGATAAAACTATAAAGAAGAGACGTCATAACAAACACTGTAATAGATAAAACTATAAAGAAGAGACGTCATAACAAACACTGTAATAGATAAAACTATAAAGGAGTGACGTCATAACACTGTAATAGATAAAACTATAAAGAAGGGACGTCATAACACTGTAATAGATAAAACTATAAAAGAGAGACGTCATCACACTGTAATAGATAAAACTATAAAGGAGAGTCGTCATAACAGTGTAATAGATAAAACTATAAAGGAGTGACGTCATAACACTGTAATAGATAAAACTATAAAGGAGAGACGTCATAACACTGTAATAGATAAAACTATAAAGGAGAGCCGTCATAACACTGTAATAGATAAAACTATAAAGGAGGGACATCATAACACTGTAATAGATAAAACTATAAAGGAGAGATGTCATCACACTGTAATAGATAAAACTATAAAGGAGAGACGTCATAACACTGTAATAGATAAAACTATAAAGGAGAGACGTCATCACACTGTAATAGATAAAACTATAAAGGAGTGACGTCATAACACTGTAATAGATAAAACTATAAAGGAGAGACGTCATAACACTGTAATAGATAAAACTATAAAGGAGTGACGTCATAACACTGTAATAGATAAAACTATAAAGGAGAGACGTCATAACAAACACTGTAATAGATAAAACTATAAAGGAGTGACGTCATAACACTGTAATAGATAAAACTATAAAGGAGAGATGTCATAACACTGTAATATATAAAACTATAAAGGAGAGACGTCATAACAAACACTGTAATAGATAAAACTATAAAGGAGTGACGTCATAACACTGAAATAGATAAAACTATAAAGGAGAGACGTCATAACACTGTAATAGATAAAACTATAAAGGAGTGACGTCATAACACTGTAATAGATAAAACTATAAAGGAGTGACGTCATAACACTGTAATAGATAAAACTATAAAGGAGTGACGTCATAACACTTTAATAGATAAAACTATAAAGGAGTGACGTCATAACACTGTAATAGATAAAACTATAAAGGAGTGATGTCATAACACTGTAATAGATAAAACTATAAAGGAGAGACGTCATAACAAACAATGTAATAGATAAAAGTATAAAGGAAAGACTTCATAACACTGTAATAGATAAAACTATAAAGGAGAGACATCATCACACTGTAATAGATAAAACTATAAAGGAGAGACGTCATCACACTGTAATAGATAAAACTATAAAGGAGTGATGTCATAACACTGTAATAGATAAAACTATAAAGGTGAGACGTCATAACACTGTAATAGATAAAACTATAAAGGAGAGACGTCACAACACTGTAATAGATAAAACTATAAAGGAGAGACGTCATAACACTGTAGTAGATAAACCTATAAAGGAGAGACGTCATAACACTGTAATAGATAAAACTATAAAGATGAGACGTCATAACACTGTAATAGATAAAACTATAAAGGAGAGACGTCATAACACTGTAATAGATAAAACTATAAAGGAGTGACGTCATAACACTGTAATAGATAAAACTATAAAGGTGAGACGTCATAACAAACAATGTAATAGATAAAACTATAAAGGAGAGACGTCATAACACTGTAATAGATAAAACTATAAAGGAGTGATGTCATAACACTGTAATAGATAAAACTATAAAGGAGAAATGTCATAACAAACACTGTAATAGATAAAACTATAAAGGAGTGACGTCATAACACTGTAATAGATAAAACTATAAAGGAGTGACGTCATAACACTGTAATATATAAAACAATAAAGGAGTGACGTCATAACACTGTAATAGATAAAACTATAAAGGAGTGACGTCATAACACTGTAATAGATAAAACTATAAAGGAGTGACGTCATAACACTGTAATAGATAAAACTATAAAGGAGTGATGTCATAACACTGTAATAGATAAAACTATAAAGGTGAGACGTCATAACAAACACTGTAATAGATAAAACTATAAAGGAGTGACGTCATAACACTGTAATAGATAAAACTATAAAGGAGTGATGTCATAACACTGTAATAGATAAAACTATAAAGGTGAGACGTCATAACAAACACTGTAATAGATAAAACTATAAAGGAGTGACGTCATAACACTGTAATAGATAAAACTATAAAGGAGAGATGTCATAGCACTGTAATAGATAAAACTATAAAGGAGAGACGTCATAACAAACAATGTAATAGATAAAACTATAAAGTAGTGATGTCATAACACTGTAATAGATAAAACTATAAAGGAGAGACGTCATAACAAACAATGTAATAGATAAAACTATAAAGTAGTGATGTCATAACACTGTAATAGATAAAACTATAAAGGAGTGACGTCATAACACTGTAATAGATAAAACTATAAAGAAGAGATATCATAACACTGTAATAGATAAAACTATAAAGGAGAGACGTCATAACAAACACTGTAATAGATAAAACTATAAAGGAGAGATGTCATAACACTGTAATAGATAAAACTATAAAGGAGAGACGTCATAACAAACACTGTAATAGATAAAACTATAAAGGAGAGATGTCATAACACTGTAATAGATAAAACTATAAAGGAGAGACGTCATAACAAACACTGTAATAAATAAAACTATAAAGTAGTGATGTCATAACACTGTAATAGATAAAACTATAAAGGAGTGACGTCATAACACTGTAATAGATAAAACTATAAAGAAGAGATGTCATAACACTGTAATAGATAAAACTATAAAGGAGAGACGTCATAACAAACACTGTAATAGATAAAACTATAAAGGAGAGATGTCATAACACTGTAATAGATAAAACTATAAAGGAGAGACGTCATAACAAACACTGTAATAGATAAAACTATAAAGGAGAGATGTCATAACACTGTAATAGATAAAACTATAAAGGAGTGACGTCATAACACTGTAATAGATAAAACTATAAAGAAGAGATGTCATAACACTATAATAGATAAAACTATAAAGGAGAGACGTCATAACAAACACTGTAATAGATAAAACTATAAAGGAGAGATGTCATAACACTGTAATAGATAAAACTATAAAGGAGAGACGTCATAACAAACACTGTAATAGATAAAACTATAAAGGAAAGACGTCATAACACTGTAATAGATAAAACTATAAAGGAGTGACGTCATAACACTGTAATAGATAAAACTATAAAGGAGAGACGTCATAACAAACACTGTAATAAATAAAACTATAAAGGAGAGACGTCATAACACTGTAATAGATAAAACTATAAAGGAGTGACGTCATAACACTGTAATAGATAAAACTATAAAGGAGAGACGTCATAACACTGTAATAGATAAAACTATAAAGGAGAGACGTCATAACACTGTAATAGATAAAACTATAAAGAAGGGACGTCATAACACTGTAATAGATAAAACTATAAAGGAGAAACGTCATAACAAACACTGTAATAGATAAAACTATAAAGGAGAGACGTCATAACACTGTAATAGATAAAACTATAAAGGAGTGACGTCATAACACTGTAATAGATAAAACTATAAAGGAGAGACGTCATAACAAACACTGTAATAGATAAAACTATAAAGGAGTGACGTCATAACACTGTAATAGATAAAACTATAAAGGAGTGACGTCATAACAAACACTGTAATAGATAAAACTATAAAGGAGGGACATCATAACACTGTAATAGATAAAACTATAAAGGAGAGACGTCATAACACTGTAATAGATAAAACTATAAAGGAGTGACGTCATAACAAACACTGTAATAGATAAAACTATAAAGAAGGGACGTCATAACACTGTAATAGATAAAACTATAAAGGAGAGACGTCATAACAAACACTGTAATAGATAAAACTATAAAGGAGTGACGTCATAACACTGTAATAGATAAAACTATAAAGGAGAGACGTCATCACACTGTAATAGATAAAACTATAAAGAAGAGACGTCATAACAAACACTGTAATAGATAAAACTATAAAGAAGAGACGTCATAACAAACACTGTAATAGATAAAACTATAAAGGAGTGACGTCATAACACTGTAATAGATAAAACTATAAAGAAGGGACGTCATAACACTGTAATAGATAAAACTATAAAAGAGAGACGTCATCACACTGTAATAGATAAAACTATAAAGGAGAGTCGTCATAACAGTGTAATAGATAAAACTATAAAGGAGTGACGTCATAACACTGTAATAGATAAAACTATAAAGGAGAGACGTCATAACACTGTAATAGATAAAACTATAAAGGAGAGCCGTCATAACACTGTAATAGATAAAACTATAAAGGAGGGACATCATAACACTGTAATAGATAAAACTATAAAGGAGAGATGTCATCACACTGTAATAGATAAAACTATAAAGGAGAGACGTCATAACACTGTAATAGATAAAACTATAAAGGAGAGACGTCATCACACTGTAATAGATAAAACTATAAAGGAGTGACGTCAAAACACTGTAATAGATAAAACTATAAAGGAGAGACGTCATAACACTGTAATAGATAAAACTATAAAGGAGTGACGTCATAACACTGTAATAGATAAAACTATAAAGGAGAGACGTCATAACAAACACTGTAATAGATAAAACTATAAAGGAGTGACGTCATAACACTGTAATAGATAAAACTATAAAGGAGAGATGTCATAACACTGTAATATATAAAACTATAAAGGAGAGACGTCATAACAAACACTGTAATAGATAAAACTATAAAGGAGTGACGTCATAACACTGAAATAGATAAAACTATAAAGGAGAGACGTCATAACACTGTAATAGATAAAACTATAAAGGAGTGACGTCATAACACTGTAATAGATAAAACTATAAAGGAGTGACGTCATAACACTGTAATAGATAAAACTATAAAGGAGTGACGTCATAACACTGTAATAGATAAAACTATAAAGGAGTGACGTCATAACACTGTAATAGATAAAACTATAAAGGAGTGATGTCATAACACTGTAATAGATAAAACTATAAAGGAGAGACGTCATAACAAACAATGTAATAGATAAAAGTATAAAGGAAAGACTTCATAACACTGTAATAGATAAAACTATAAAGGAGAGACATCATCACACTGTAATAGATAAAACTATAAAGGAGAGACGTCATCACACTGTAATAGATAAAACTATAAAGGAGTGATGTCATAACACTGTAATAGATAAAACTATAAAGGTGAGACGTCATAACACTGTAATAGATAAAACTATAAAGGAGAGACGTCATAACACTGTAATAGATAAAACTATAAAGGAGAGACGTCATAACACTGTAATAGATAAACCTATAAAGGAGAGACGTCATAACACTGTAATAGATAAAACTATAAAGATGAGACGTCATAACACTGTAATAGATAAAACTATAAAGGAGAGACGTCATAACACTGTAATAGATAAAACTATAAAGGAGTGACGTCATAACACTGTAATAGATAAAACTATAAAGGTGAGACGTCATAACAAACAATGTAATAGATAAAACTATAAAGGAGAGACGTCATAACACTGTAATAGATAAAACTATAAAGGAGTGATGTCATAACACTGTAATAGATAAAACTATAAAGGAGAAATGTCATAACAAACACTGTAATAGATAAAACTATAAAGGAGTGACGTCATAACACTGTAATAGATAAAACTATAAAGGAGTGACGTCATAACACTGTAATATATAAAACAATAAAGGAGTGACGTCATAACACTGTAATAGATAAAACTATAAAGGAGTGACGTCATAACACTGTAATAGATAAAACTATAAAGGAGTGACGTCATAACACTGTAATAGATAAAACTATAAAGGAGTGATGTCATAACACTGTAATAGATAAAACTATAAAGGTGAGACGTCATAACAAACACTGTAATAGATAAAACTATAAAGGAGTGACGTCATAACACTGTAATAGATAAAACTATAAAGGAGTGATGTCATAACACTGTAATAGATAAAACTATAAAGGTGAGACGTCATAACAAACACTGTAATAGATAAAACTATAAAGGAGTGACGTCATAACACTGTAATAGATAAAACTATAAAGGAGAGATGTCATAACACTGTAATAGATAAAACTATAAAGGAGAGACGTCATAACAAACAATGTAATAGATAAAACTATAAAGTAGTGATGTCATAACACTGTAATAGATAAAACTATAAAGGAGAGACGTCATAACAAACAATGTAATAGATAAAACTATAAAGTAGTGATGTCATAACACTGTAATAGATAAAACTATAAAGGAGTGACGTCATAACACTGTA
Organism: Ostrea edulis; assembly: GCF_947568905.1. Classification (NCBI taxonomy): domain Eukaryota; kingdom Metazoa; phylum Mollusca; class Bivalvia; order Ostreida; family Ostreidae; genus Ostrea; species Ostrea edulis. The sequence continues at coordinate 90,855,519 of NC_079169.1, forward strand.
ATAGATAAAACTATAAAGAAGAGATATCATAACACTGTAATAGATAAAACTATAAAGGAGAGACGTCATAACAAACACTGTAATAGATAAAACTATAAAGGAGAGATGTCATAACACTGTAATAGATAAAACTATAAAGGAGAGACGTCATAACAAACACTGTAATAGATAAAACTATAAAGGAGAGATGTCATAACACTGTAATAGATAAAACTATAAAGGAGAGACGTCATAACAAACACTGTAATAAATAAAACTATAAAGTAGTGATGTCATAACACTGTAATAGATAAAACTATAAAGGAGTGACGTCATAACACTGTAATAGATAAAACTATAAAGAAGAGATGTCATAACACTGTAATAGATAAAACTATAAAGGAGAGACGTCATAACAAACACTGTAATAGATAAAACTATAAAGGAGAGATGTCATAACACTGTAATAGATAAAACTATAAAGGAGAGACGTCATAACAAACACTGTAATAGATAAAACTATAAAGGAGAGATGTCATAACACTGTAATAGATAAAACTATAAAGGAGTGACGTCATAACACTGTAATAGATAAAACTATAAAGAAGAGATGTCATAACACTGTAATAGATAAAACTATAAAGGAGAGACGTCATAACAAACACTGTAATAGATAAAACTATAAAGGAGAGATGTCATAACACTGTAATAGATAAAACTATAAAGGAGAGACGTCATAACAAACACTGTAATAGATAAAACTATAAAGGAAAGACGTCATAACACTGTAATAGATAAAACTATAAAGGAGTGACGTCATAACACTGTAATAGATAAAACTATAAAGGAGAGACGTCATAACAAACACTGTAATAAATAAAACTATAAAGGAGAGACGTCATAACACTGTAATAGATAAAACTATAAAGGAGTGACGTCATAACACTGTAATAGATAAAACTATAAAGGAGAGACGTCATAACACTGTAATAGATAAAACTATAAAGGAGAGACGTCATAACACTGTAATAGATAAAACTATAAAGAAGGGACGTCATAACACTGTAATAGATAAAACTATAAAGGAGAAACGTCATAACAAACACTGTAATAGATAAAACTATAAAGGAGAGACGTCATAACACTGTAATAGATAAAACTATAAAGGAGTGACGTCATAACACTGTAATAGATAAAACTATAAAGGAGAGACGTCATAACAAACACTGTAATAGATAAAACTATAAAGGAGTGACGTCATAACACTGTAATAGATAAAACTATAAAGGAGGGACATCATAACACTGTAATAGATAAAACTATAAAGGAGAGACGTCATAACACTGTAATAGATAAAACTATAAAGGAGTGACGTCATAACAAACACTGTAATAGATAAAACTATAAAGAAGGGACGTCATAACACTGTAATAGATAAAACTATAAAGGAGAGACGTCATAACGAACACTGTAATAGATAAAACTATAAAGGAGTGACGTCATAACACTGTAATAGATAAAACTATAAAGGAGAGACGTCATAACACTGTAATAGATAAAACTATAAAGAAGGGACGTCATAACACTGTAATAGATAAAACTATAAAAGAGAGACGTCATCACACTGTAATAGATAAAACTATAAAGGAGAGTCGTCATAACAGTGTAATAGATAAAACTATAAAGGAGTGACGTCATAACACTGTAATAGATAAAACTATAAAGAAGGGACGTCATAACACTGTAATAGATAAAACTATAAAAGAGAGACGTCATCACACTGTAATAGATAAAACTATAAAGGAGTGACGTCATAACACTGTAATAGATAAAACTATAAAGGAGTGATGTCATAACACTGTAATAGATAAAACTATAAAGGAGTGATGTCATAACACTGTAATAGATAAAACTATAAAGGAGAAACGTCATCACAAACAATGTAATAGATAAAAGTATAAAGGAGAGACGTCATAACACTGTAATAGATAAAACTATAAAGGAGAGACGTCATCACACTGTAATAGATAAAACTATAAAGGAGTGACTTCATAACACTGTAATAGATAAAACTATAAAGGAGAGACGTCATCACACTGTAATAGATAAAACTATAAAGGAGAGACGTCATCACACTGTAATAGATAAAACTATAAAGGAGAGACGTCATAACAAACACTGTAATAGATAAAACTATAAAGGAGAGACGTCATAACAAACACTGTAATAGATAAAACTATAAAGGAGAGACGTCATAACACTGTAATAGATAAAACTATAAAGGAGTGACGTCATCACACTGTAATAGATAAAACTATAAAGGAGAGACGTTATAACAAACACTGTAATAGATAAAACTATAAAGGAGAGACGTCATAACAAACACTGTGATAGATAAAACTATAAAGGAGAGACGTCATAACACTGTAATAGATAAAACTATAAAGGAGTGACGTCATAACAAACACTGTGATAGATAAAACTATAAAGGAGAGACGTCATAACACTGTAATAGATAAAACTATAAAGGAGTGACGTCATAACACTGTAATAGATAAAAGTATAAAGGAGTGATGTCATAACACTGTAATAGATAAAACTATAAAGGAGTGACGTCATAACAAACACTGTGATAGATAAAACTATAAAGGAGAGACGTCATAACACTGTAATAGATAAAACTATAAAGGAGAAACGTCATAACAAACAATGTAATAGATAAAAGTATAAAGGAAAGTCTTCATAACACTGTAATAGATAAAACTATAAAGGTGACACGTCATAACAAACACTGTAATAGATAAAACTATAAAGGAGAGACGTCATAACACTGTAATAGATAAAACTATAAAGGAGTGACGTCATAACACTGTAATAGATAAAACTATAAAGGAGTGATGTCATAACACTGTAATAGATAAAACTATAAAGGAGTGATGTCATAACACTGTAATAGATAAAATTATCAAAGAGTGACGTCATAACACTGTAATAGATAGAACTATAAATTTGAGGCGTCATAACAAACATTGTAATAGATAAAACTATAAAGTAGTGACGTCATAACAGTGTAATAGGGTCTGTAAGTCTCGTTTGGTTTCACTTTCGGTTTTACTACTTCCGGGTACAACAACATGTGGAATATAAAAAGTCGTAACAGAGAATCGGCGCCAATGTGTAATTTGGTGTATTGTTAAGCGATCGGCTGCATACATGATACTGGAAAAACCCTGCCATGTAGTTTATTTAGGTTCCTAGTCGATGCTACAGTAAGGAAGCGGTGGATATAAAGATGTAGGTACGTAATATTATCACAATTCAACGAATAATCATGTCAAATTAACACACGTGTGTATAAACTGACAGAATATACTGGATGTGTTGTTTAAATATTTCAGAGGGGGTAGGCCTACAAAAGATTTTGACAGACGAACTGATAAAAATAAAATAATAAGAGCAAAAAATTACATGTACTACAATTTCATAAATAGAGGGGGGGGGGGTAAGTTTTTCTTCGTCTTCGATTTCAACATTTATTAACATCTTTTACTACATAATTCCCTTCTGTCTGAAGAGGCAAGGAACACTTATTTATTGTATCAATATAGAAAAATAACCTTGCTAGGAAAAGGGGAAAGGGTTGACAGGACACTCTTGATACTACTTGCCTTTATATAGGCTCCTGCATGATTAAATTTTGTATTGTGTTTCAAGAGAACTGGCATATATCTTTATTGTATAATTATGTAAAAGTGACGCATGGCCTTGAAAAGAATGATTGTAACACTCATATTCTGTGCTTATTTCAGAAACTACAACTTTGTTGTGTATAAGTGAGCCACTCTAAGTCAATAAAAACAGCAACTTATGGTATATTACTTTTTTTCATAGACACAAAGTTACGAAACCTGCTGAAGCAGAAGCATCTGCTTCAAACGTACATGTAGGAACCGAAGTTGATACTGCTACCAATATATCTGTACCAGACAACAATGAAGTGCATCTACATGATCACGAATATACAGCACCAAACCCTCAACATTTAAAAAGGTACAGTGTACGATACAAGTATTCTAGTACATCAAACCAGGAAGTTACAACGGTTGTTAAGTTTAGTGTCAGGTGGTTTTTCTGTATTTTCTTCATTCTCATTTCAGTGTTATCTAAATTTATATGAACACCAAATACTATAATGGTATTGCTTTTGTTCTTACAGCTTCCCTTGAAGACTATGATGTTGTAAACTTGCAGTGAGAAATATACCTGCTTAATTAAAGGAAACCATCCTTGACAATTGGGAACATCATAATTGAAAGACCCTGGAAAGGTATGTTTTAGCGGTTCGTTAAGGAAAAATGAACAATGCACTTTCTATACACTGACTAGTTATCAATTTCACAGGTCAGCGCAGATTTCACAGTATTCAATTACCTAGTAATTTTAGGGGGGTATAAATGTTGCTGTATACACCATTTTCTGTGGATATTTTTCATATATTCTTGAAATTTTGTTTGAAGGGATCATGAACACTGTTGGGAGTGTCCATTCAACTGAAATATAAAAGTCAGAAGAATTGAAGATTGCAATGGATGCAACAGAAGTGACCTAATATGACCAAATTGATATGAATAGTCAGTTTTTCGCTTGCAGTAATGACAAGAGTCGCCACAAAGAAAAGACCTTAATGTGTATTACACCTAATGCAGCTTATTTCCAATCTGTATGCTGGATACAAATCTAATTTGGCAATTGTGAACCATTGTGGCATTTTAGAGAAGTTGCAAGTTGGTGATATATTCCTGGTGGACAAAGGATTTTGTATATTTGACAAACTTCCAAATGACAAGACACTTAATATCCCATTCTTTCTTACAAATAAATCCTACTTCTCAAAAGAGGATGCACAACTTTGCTATAAAATTTCCAGATGCAGAATCCATGTTGGATGGGAAAATGAGAGAATAATTTTTTTTTTAAATTCCTTAGCCATATTCTATCATAGTCAAGATATTGATCTGACAAAATATTTCAGATTTGTGTGGATCATGTGAATTTGCAAGTTCCCCTTTTGAAGGAGATTGCAGATAAATCCTACAAACTTATTAGATTAATTGCATGTATATATATACCTTAAATCTGCACATACCTGCCACATTGAGTTTTTAAAGTTAAAAGTAATGAATACCATATATGCAATATAACTTTTCTACATATTTATATAAATATAAAGCCTTTTATATTCATATGAATATAAAGCCCTTTGGAACGTCTCCATCAGAATGAAATATTCTCGAGAGGAATGTTAAACAATATACAATCAAACATAAAGCCTTTTGTTCTCATTCTGAAGGTTTTCAAATCTGCATTATTAAAAAAGAAGTAAAATCCATTGTTTTAGTAAATGCATGTAATTGAATGATTTTTGTAAAGCTGGACACTGTGTCTATACATGTATACATGTATTTTGGTTCATCTAAAATAAGAAAAACTCTGTCTATAATGTTTATTCAATAAATATACATGTAATTACATAATTTTGATCGATGCACCACTGATATCATAATAAAGTATATGTACATGTGGTTATGTGTGTGTGTTTTAGACTGCAAAAATACTTCATTATTATAATTAAACTCTATCCCGCTTGAAAGGTTGACATAATACATCTTTGTCGATGTGAATTATTTGAGTGTCACTAGGAATCCACACTAGCAAATCACAGCATTGGGTGTCTTTCAGGTGTTGTCCTTGAATTTGATGCCAATATTCATATTTTGTTTTGAGGTGCAGCGAACCATCCCTTGCATCACTTTTTCTAAAATGGCAAATGTCATTACATGTATTGATAAAATATACATGATTTACAAGTGCTCTGATTAGTGGTGAAAGTATTATACTGTAATATGCATACTTATTTTGACATAGATGTACTGCAGTATTCAAAATTTGATGCAAGTAAAGTTTATAAAGAACATTAGCAGTTCAATATCACAATGAAGCCTAAGTAGTATTTGTATTTCATTCATAAAATGTTACTTTAAAGTTATAATAAACTTGGATACATCCATAATGATATATATGAATACATATATGTACAGCTTATGTACAAGTATTGGGTACACATACACATAATTGTTCAATCTATAATGCTGACTTACCAAGAGGGAAATCCCAACATTTGCACAGGCCTCTTTAATTGTCATTGTTCGAGCTGAAAATGGGCACTTAGCCTAAATTAAGAATTTCAGGGGTTGCTGAAAATGGCCTGTTGCCCTGCGGAATGAGGATGCAGTTAATTCCTTCATTGTTGTTGTGAACTTTGACTGTGTCGACTTTGGATGTTTTATCCAACTACTGGCGTATTTTACATTGAACAGTTTTATTTGCCTTCTTATATCTGAAAAATTCCAATATATCTACATGTACAAATTTTATCTTCACAGTTCGAACCCATTTATTACCTACTTTGGGTATAGATAAGATAAGTTTATTCCAATTTTGGGCCCAGAGGGCATAACAGCAAGACAGTTTATAAAGAAAGAAATTTCTAAAAAGAAAGAAAGTTTACAAAATATAAACTTATAATTATTATAATCATAATAGATATAGATCCAAACATGTATTGACATCATTTTATCTTTAAATTGTGTACCTTCCTTTGAAAATTTGCTGTCATATGAAGATCGACACTTATACTGCCCCATTATGGGCATACTGGCATCAGACATCCACATTAATGATGAATGCACAATGCACAACACCTTTATCCTCAGATTCAAGGCATATCTATAAAATATTTTAAAGATATTAAACAATCTTAACCCATCTGTGATGTAACTGATATAGATAGGCATATTTAATGCGCTTTATATATTGAATATACAACTGTACACTGCAGGTGCGTAAATGTAGTTTCGTTGTTCACCCCCCCCCCCCTTCCGATCTCCCCAGTACGTTCGTATAAATACAAAGCAAGTTTTATGCATAATCCGTTTTTATTTTCAAGTATTAATATACTTTCAATTGGAATGATTTGAGAATATAAAAACGTATCGTACATCTCTCTAGTTCATAGATTATGCTTTTACCAACCTGCTCTTTCTGCAAGACGTACCCGGCCTCGTCGATGCTTGTACACTGGCGGTTAATACGTAATTCGTCAAGCACGAAGCGAAGAATCCTCGACCACTCCACTAATGCTTCAATTCCCATGTTTATCTCGTTGAAACCTCCACATAATCGATTGATAACGCTATATCTATGTATACCACTCTCTACACAGTGCAATCTGAGATGTTGATGTACCCGGAAGTTAATAATCTCGCTAAATCTCGGCAATCACATGACGAGACTTACAGACCCTATAGATAAAACTATAAAGGAGAGACGTCATAACACTGTAATATATAAAACAATAAAAGAGTGACGTCATAACACTGTAATAGATAAAGCTATAAAGGTTAGACGTCATCACACTGTAATAGATAAAACTATAAAGGAGAGACGTCATAACACTGTAATAGATAAAACTATAAAGGAGTGACATCATAACACTGTAATAGATAAAACTATAAAGGAGAGATGTCATAACACTGTAATAGATAAAACTATAAAGTAGTGATGTCATAACACTGTAATAGATAAAACTATAAAGGAGTGACGTCATAACACTGTAATAGATAAAACTATAAAGGAGTGACATCATAACACTGTAATAGATAAAACTATAAAGGAGAGATGTCATAACACTGTAATAGATAAAACTATAAAGGAGTGACGTCATAACAAACACTGTAATAGATAAAACTATAAAGGAGTGACGTCATAACACTGTAATAGATAAAACTATAAAGGAGAGATGTCATAACACTGTAATAGATAAAACTATAAAGGAGTGACGTCATAACACTGTAATAGATAAAACTATAAAGGAGTGACGTCATAACACTGTAATAGATAAAACTATAAAGGAGTGACGTCATAACACTGTAATAGATAAAACTATAAAGGAGTGATGTCATAACACTGTAATAGATAAAACTATAAAGGTGAGACGTCATAACACTGTAATAGATAAAACTATAAAGGAGAGACGTCATAACACTGTAATAGATAAAACTATAAAGGAGAAATGTCATAACAAACACTGTAATAGATAAAACTATAAAGTAGTGACGTCATAACACTGTAATAGATAAAACTATAAAGGTGAGACGTCATAACACTGTAATAGATAAAACTATAAAGGAGAGACGTCATAACAAACACTGTAATAGATAAAACTATAAAGTAGTGACGTCATAACACTGTAATAGATAAAACTATAAAGGAGAGACGTCATAACACTGTAATAGATAAAACTATAAAGTAGTGATGTCATAACAATGTAATAGATAAAACTATAAAGTAGTGATGTCATAACAATGTAATAGATAAAACTATAAAGGAGAGACGTCATAACAAACACTGTACTAGATAAAACTAAAAAGGAGTGACGTCATAACACTGAAATAGATAAAACTATAAAGGAGAGACGTCATAACACTGTAATAGATAAAACTATAAAGGAGAGACGTCATAACACTGTAATAGATAAAACTATAAAGGAGTGACGTCATAACAAACACTGTAATAGATAAAACTATAAAGGAGAGACGTCATCACACTGTAATAGATAAAATTATAAAGGAAAGACGTCATAACACTGTAATAGATAAAACTATAAAGGAGAGACGTCATAACACTGTAATAGATAAAACTATAAAGGAGAGACGTCATAACACTGTAATAGATAAAACTATAAAGGAGAGACGTCATAACACTGTAATAGATAAAACTATAAAGGAGAGACGTCATAACACTGTAATAGATAAAACTATAAAGGAGTGACGTTATAACACTGTAATAGATAAAACTATAAAGGAGTGACGTCATAACACTGTAATAGATAAAACTATAAAGGAGAGACGTCATAACACTGTAATAGATAAAACTATAAAGGAAAGACGTCATAACACTGTAATAGATAAAACTATAAAGGTTAGACGTCATAACACTGTAATAGATAAAACTATAAAGGAGAGACGTCATAACACTGTAATAGATAAAACTATAAAGGAGAGACGTCATAACACTGTAATAGATAAACCTATAAAAGAGAGACGTCATAACACTGTAATAGATAAAACTATAAAGGAAAGACGTCATAACACTGTAATAGATAAAACTATAAAGGAGAGACGTCATAACACTGTAATAGATAAACCTATAAAAGAGAGACGTCATAACACTGTAATAGATAAAACTATAAAGGAAAGACGTCATAACACTGTAATAGATAAAACTATAAAGGAGAGACGTCATAACACTGTAATAGATAAAACTATAAAGGAGAGACGTCATAACACTGTAATAGATAAAACTATAAAGGAGAGACGTCATAACACTGTAATAGATAAAACTATAAAGGAGTGACGTCATAACACTGTAATAGATAAAACTATAAAGGAGAGACGTCATAACACTGTAATAGATAAAACTATAAAGTAGTGATGTCATAACACTGTAATAGATAAAACTATAAAGGAGTGACGTCATAACACTGTAATAGATAAAACTATAAAGGAGAGACGTCATCACACTGTAATAGATAAAACTATAAAGGAGTGACGTCATAACACTGTAATAGATAAAACTATAAAGGAGTGACGTCATAACACTGTAATAGATAAAACTATAAAGGAGAGACGTCATAACACTGTAATAGATAAAACTATAAAGGAGAGACGTCATAACACTGTAATAGATAAAACTATAAAGGAGTGATGTCATAACACTGTAATAGATAAAACTATAAAGGAGTGACGTCATAACAAACACTGTAATAGATAAAACTATAAAGGAGAGATGTCATAACACTGTAATAGATAAAACTATAAAGGAGAGACGTCATAACACTGTAATAGATAAAACTATAAAGGAGTGATGTCATAACACTGTAATAGATAAAACTATAAAGGAGTGACGTCATAACACTGTAATAGATAAAACTATAAAGGAGAGACGTCATAACACTGTAATAGATAAAACTATAAAGGAGAGATGTCATAACACTCTAATAGATAAAACTATAAAGGAGAGACGTCATAACACTGTAATAGATAAAACTATAAAGGAGAGATGTCATAACACTGTAATAGATAAAACTATAAAGGAGTGACGTCATAACAAACACTGTAATAGATAAAACTATAAAGGAGTGACGTCATAACAAACACTGTAATAGATAAAACTATAAAGGAGTGACGTCATCACACTGTAATAGATAAAACTATAAAGTAGTGATGTCATAACACTGTTATAGATAAAACTATAAAGGAGAGACGTCATAACACTGTAATAGATAAAACTATAAAGGTGAGACGTCATAACACTGTAATAGATAAAACTATAAAGGAGAGACGTCATAACAAACACTGAAATAGATAAAACTATAAAGTAGTGACGTCATAACACTGTAATAGATAAAACTATAAAGGAGAGACGTCATAACACTGTAATAGATAAAACTATAAAGGTTAGACGTCATAACACTGTAATAGATAAACCTATAAAGTAGTGATGTCATAACAATGTAATAGATAAAACTATAAAGGAGAGACGTCATAACAAACACTGTACTAGATAAAACTAAAAAGGAGTGACGTCATAACACTGTAATAGATAAAACTATAAAGGAGTGATGTCATAACAAACACTGTAATAGATAAAACTATAAAGGAGAGATGTCATAACACTGTAATAGATAAAACTATAAAGGAGTGACGTCATAACACTGTAATAGATAAAACTATAAAGGAGTGATGTCATAATACTGTAATAGATAAAACTATAAAGGAGTGACGTCATAACACTGTAATAGATAAAACTATAAAGGAGTGACGTCATAACACTGTAATAGATAAAACTATAAAGGAGTGACGTCATAACAAACACTGTAATAGATAAAACTATAAAGGAGAGACGTCATAACACTGTAATAGATAAAACTATAAAGGAGTGACGTCATCACACTGTAATAGATAAAACTATAAAGTAGTGATGTCATAACACTGTAATAGATAAAACTATAAAGGAGTGATGTCATAACACTGTAATAGATAAAACTATAAAGGTGAGACGTCATAACACTGTAATAGATAAAACTATAAAGGTGAGACGTCATAACACTGTAATAGATAAAACTATAAAGGAGAGACGTCATAACAAACACTGTAATAGATAAAACTATAAAGTAGTGACGTCATAACACTGTAATAGATAAAACTATAAAGGAGAGACGTCATAACACTGTAATAGATAAAACTATAAAGGTTAGACGTCATAACACTGTAATAGATAAACCTATAAAGTAGTGATGTCATAACAATGTAATAGATAAAACTATAAAGGAGAGACGTCATAACAAACACTGTACTAGATAAAACTAAAAAGGAGTGACGTCATAACACTGTAATAAATAAAACTATAAAGGAGAGACGTCATAACACTGTAATAGATAAAACTATAAAGGAGAGACGTCATAACACTGTAATAGATAAAACTATAAAGGAGTGACGTCATAACAAACACTGTAATAGATAAAACTATAAAGGAGAGACGTCATCACACTGTAATAGATAAAACTATAAAGGAGAGACGTCATAACACTGTAATAGATAAACCTATAAAAGAGAGACGTCATAACACTGTAATAGATAAAACTATAAAGGAGAGACGTCATAACACTGTAATAGATAAACCTATAAAAGAGAGACGTCATAACACTGTAATAGATAAAACTATAAAGGAAAGACGTCATAACACTGTAATAGATAAAACTATAAAGGAGAGACGTCATAACACTGTAATAGATAAACCTATAAAAGAGAGACGTCATAACACTGTAATAGATAAAACTATAAAGGAAAGACGTCATAACACTGTAATAGATAAAACTATAAAGGAGTGACGTCATAACACTGTAATAGATAAAACTATAAAGGAGAGACGTCATAACACTGTAATAGATAAAACTATAAAGGAGAGACGTCATAACACTGTAATAGATAAAACTATAAAGGAGAGACGTCATCACACTGTAATAGATAAAACTATAAAGGAGAGACGTCATAACACTGTAATAGATAAAACTATAAAGGAGTGACGTCATAACACTGTAATAGATAAAACTATAAAGGAGAGACGTCATAACACTGTAATAGATAAAACTATAAAGGAGAGACGTCATAACACTGTAATAGATAAAACTATAAAGGAGTGATGTCATAACACTGTAATAGATAAAACTATAAAGGAGTGACGTCATAACACTGTAATAGATAAAACTATAAAGGAGTGATGTCATAACACTGTAATAGATAAAACTATAAAGGAGAGACGTCATCACACTGTAATAGATAAAACTATAAAGGAGTGACGTCATAACACTGTAATAGATAAAACTATAAAGGAGTGATGTCATAACACTGTAATAGATAAAACTATAAAGGAGAGATGTCATCACACTGTAATAGATAAAACTATAAAGGAGTGACGTCATAACACTGTAATAGATAAAACTATAAAGGAGAGACGTTATAACAAACACTGTAATAGATAAAACTATAAAGGTTAGACGTCATAACACTGTAATAGATAAAACTATAAAGGTGAGACGTCATAACACTACAATAGATAAAACTATAAAGGAGTGACGTCATAACAATAATGCATACATGGGTGGGTAGAGAGAAAGAAGAAACAGAACTTGTTTTTTAAATCATCGTTTCTAGTTTGAAAATACGGATGTATATTTAATTGTTGTGATAAAATTTAGAAATTCATTTCAAAATTAAGGATTATCTCCCTCGTGCATAGCTCTTATCCTTAGACGAATTTGACTCCAGTTTTTTGGCACTCTGTTTTACCTTAAAATAGCTCTTAGAGCCTACAAGTTTACTGTTATTTCGGATTTCAAACATTTCGGTTGAGCATCACTGAAGAGACATTATTTGTCGAAATGCGCATCTGGTGCATCAAAATTGGTACCGTATAAGTTTTACATCAATGTTAGAAAGGCAGTACAAGAACTGAAGTTCAACAACGGTACAATAGAAAAAATTATCTGGAGTCTGTTGATATTGAAATATTCAATGATATCATTATCAAGTAAATTTACATAATTTAATGATAAGTTAGTGTTCTAACTTTAATAATGTTCTAACTTTAATAATTTGTGTTGTAACTTCAATATCTTATATTGTTAAAGACAATTGATACTGACGCAATAAAGTACACCTTTATTTCCTGATTTTCAATGATCGTAGCTTTTCCGACATGCTTTATATATTAGATTAGAACGAATTTGCACCTATTGTGGGTGCAGCTGAACAAATAAACAGAAATTACGTAGATCTACCATCTATGTATTGTAAATACATATAAATTGCACAACCATGTTGTTTCTTAAACGTTACTGAGGCGTGGTTTCCTGTGATCGGTGGGATTCTCAATAATCCGTACTAAAAACCAAAGTCTGTAATCGACTCTTGCTAGGTTTTTAATTATCTAAGCTAATGGAAGTCACATTTCAGAATCTTGTTTGATCGTCCGATGGGAAAAAGCGTATTTTTAACGCCTTTCGCGTCCCGTGTACGCTTAATGGTAAATATATATTGATTTCATTGCAGGAATTTGTCGGCGCGATTTCTGCGACTGTTGTTGATGGTACCCCGATGAGCGGTATGTCTCGCTTTATGTCAACTGTGGACCCAGTGTAATATGCCCAATAGATGTAAACGCATTCTCAGTGTTGGACCTATGCAATAAACGTTGCAATAAGCAAAATTTATTTTCCATTTTGTGTTAATGCACTGGTTCTTAAAAGTGTGAAGGCAGTAAATTCAGCCAGATATGCTTACTATGTTTTTTTTTTTCAACTTAGAAATGTACTTAACACATACCATTGATTGTATATTTATATAAGGAGGTATGCTACACCAGAGAAATTTGATATGGATGAAAAGTGAAGGATATGTACAACATTAATTTGAAATTAAAAACTTTCAAATTTACTTTATTTAGTAAAAAAAAAAAAAATAATAATAATAAATGCAGTTTTAGTCGAAAACAATCTGAGAAAAATTTAAAACCCCTGCTGGACTGGAACACGCGATCTACGGTTCAGTTATCGACGTGCTAACCTACTGAGCTACTCAGCTAGGCGAGAATTTTTTAAAGCTGTATGACCCGATGTTCATGTATTATTTTTGTACATTATTACTTTAAAGCAGATTAATTACTTTATAAAGTTATTAACCTTCCCTTAATTACATGCTTGAAAACATCTGCATGTAAAAGAAAACAGTGCGAATATTATTTAGAAAGTAAATATAGTGGCTACATATATAAATCATACCATAATAGACGTCTATAAATAGACCCACGCGCGTCAGGGGAATCCCAACATGATGTATTAACTCATACGCAACTGTCTAGTTTTAAGGCTGAAAGAGCGTAAAACAACGAGTTACTAAGAGGTATTTGATATTTTTATTTCTATTAATCTTATGGCACGGTACTGTTATAACAAAATACACAGCTTTACACAGATAAGACCACCGATGATCTGAAAGTTTGAACTGGTCACATGACTCACTTGAAATGGCAGAGTGACGCGGTTATTTGTAAACATCGATTTAAAATCAAATAATTTTGGTTAAAACAGGTGAAATAATGTATGATATGTCGTACAGTCTTATAACTACATACGTGCGATTTTTACGAGATGGAAGAAAATATTGTAATTCGGACCATACAGCTTTAAATGAATAGACAAATATTGCTGATATTTATATTTATTTTCCTCCATGGTTTAAAAGGAAGTCAGCCATTATGACGATGTAGAGTAACTCCTTAATGTTTTAGTGGCATATTCTGTCATATCCGGTCTAAACATTATGGAACACCGAATTAATATAAACTGAAATAATTGAAGTTATCTTCAATCATTTTTAAGATCTCATAATTCATTTGATGCGCACAACAATTCGATTGAAGACATCTTCAAATAATTTAAAATGATATCGTCAATTCTGAATTATTGCGTGAATTAATTGAATTGTTGATAGCATTAATCAGTCTGTTGAATCGATGACCACTATAATCGAATTGTTGCTCTCTTCAAATGAATTGAATTGTTGTGCGATACAATTCAATTGAAGACAGTAATGATTCAATTTATGCGCGCATCAATTGAAATAATGCGCACAATAATTGAATTATTGCTGTCTTCAATTGAATTAATAATATGAATAATTCAATTGATGCGCGCAATAATTCTTTTAGAGAGAGCAACTACATAATTAGAGATATCTTCATTTCAACATATCCGCAATTGAATTAATGATCTCTTTAATTGAATTGTTGTCGTTAAAAGAATTGATGCGCACATTAATTGCTTATACGAACGTATATAAATACCGATGTAAATAAAAAAAGAAGAAGAAGATATCTTCAATATGAATCAGCATAGTTATTTACACCGAGCTCCAAATTAAATTTTGCGAACAATAATTCCACCACATTGATGGAATAATAATTCAATAATTGAATTGATGCGCGCATCAAATCAATTATTGCTCTCATGCAAGGTGAAGATAACGAACAGTGATCAATCTCATAACTCCTACAAGCAATACAAAATAGATAGTTGGGCAAACACGGACCCCTGGACACACCAGAGGTGGGATCAGGTGCCTAGGAGGAGTAAGCATCCCCTGTTGACCGGTCACACCCGCCGTGAGCCCCATATCCTGATCAGGTAAACGGAGTTATCCGCAGTCAAAATCAGTGTGCCAAGAACGGCTTAACATCCATTGAATTAATAAGCGCATGAAATCAGTTATTACTCTCATCAATTGAACTGATGCACGCATTAATTAAGTTAATCCGCGATCACATATATTATTGTTCTCATTGTGTGCATCAATTCAGATTAATGAGTACAATGATTCATTTGATGCGCGCATCAATTCAATTAATGGGCACAATAATTGAATTGATGATATGTTAATTTGTCGTTCTAAATGTACACGTTGTCGCGTCAGCTTCCGTAGACCTATGTATCTTCCTGCCGCCAGGTCATTTATCTTCAAGGTTCATCAATCGCGTCTAATTGATTTTTTTCTTACAGTGACCTACAACCGTTACATAAATTTTTAGCGATTCTTCTAATGCAGTTGTCTGAATTTTACCAACCTTAATGAGTTTGAACACATTGTATGATTATTGACTTTAGAGCGAGCTTCGTCCCCGAAATCAACCCCAAAAGGCCCCTCCCTAGTTTTTCCCATTCAAAACATGACAAAAGAATCAAAATGTTAATTGAATCGTAAACTGTCGATTCAAATTATTCGATCGTCGCATCATTTTTCAGGGAACTTATTAAACGCATAGAAATGGTGCATCCTTGAACAAGCCAAAACTGTGCAGAGTAAAAATTATGCATATTAATTATCTTAGATGTCTTCTCGGCATTTACGTAGTGGATTTGGGTTAAGGAAGGGTTGCTGTATCTTTGAATCGCCCATAAAATTCGACCTTTCCTGATTAGTAATTAAAAACTATATAAACACTTTAAAAATCCAAGAAAAATATATATAGAAGATGCACAGTGCTATCAGATTACGACATATTTTGTTTTCTGGGTTTTGACTGGGTGTACATCATCAGACACGTGATATATCAGCCATCTCCTTTCCCTCATTAGTCTTCCAAATATTATTAATTAACCAGCACTTTTCATTCTTTAATATCAGCGGTGCACAGCTGTTTAACTGTTGATAAAACATAAAGAGTATTTAACTTATCCTTTTTTACATAATGATTTATCAATGGTAAACTTTTAGAAAGGATTATCTGTTGTAAATAAATGCATGTGCATTCATATAATCAGCATAGTTCGTACACTAGAGATAAAATTCGAAACTGCAGGGTCGCCGTTTACCAGACAAGTTGCTTTTCAACCCCCTGTTATACAAAACCTTTGCCTATCACTTCCGTTTTAGAGGCACGACAAAAACGTATCTTCCCGTTCATCAATAAATGTTACGCAGATGAATGGGGATAAAAGTACGAAATTTCACCCCCGGATGATTCGCAGTGCTCATTGATCACCTGCAGAATTCTCCAGATTTTCAGCGATAACTTACATCACTACGTACGTATGGTGTATATCAGGTGAATATAACAATCCACAAGCCCGGTGAACAGACCACACACTGCTCAGCTGAGCTTTATTATCATCTGCTCACATTCATAATCCAAGCCTGCCAACTACAAGCAAAGTTGTATTCATATTTTCTTAGCTGAATAAGGAACCAACTGGTGGTGGTTGGGGGGGGGGGGGTAGTAGATATGAACGTCATTTATATGTCAGCGAAAGTGGCAAACATTTTTTATGCACATTATACAATTAATGAAATAACAAATTATTAGAATAATAATGATAGGATGCCATAGTTATGACATAAATATTTTATTGTGTCCTTCAAGACCGGGCCATCAATGAAGAAAAAAAATCTCCAAGACCGGGCCATTAATGAAAAACAAAATATCCAAGACCGGGCCATTAATTAAAAAAAATATCTCCAAGACCGGGCCATTAATGAAAAAAAATATATCTCCAAGACCGAGCCATTAATGAAAAATGGTCTCCTTCAAGACCGAGCCATTAATGAAAAAATGGTCTCCTTCAAGACCGGGCCATTAATGAAAAAAATGGTCTCCTTCAAGACCGAGCCATTAATGAAAAAATGGTCTCCTTCAAGACCGAGCCATTTATGAAAAAAATGTCTCTTTCAAAACTGAGCCATTAATGAAAAAACAAACCTATTACTGATGCTGTTCCTGGGATTTCTATATCATTTTGAATTTTAAAAAAATCTAATGAATTCAGTCAGACTTTCACCATTACAGTGAGTCGATTGTTACATGTGATATCGATTCATAATGCCTGTTATATAGATGATAAAGAACATTATACCGTAATCCGCATGATCCAGCCAGCGACAAGGAACCACAGAAAATTTCATTTCTATTCATGTCCATATGAAACGTTGGCTAAGACACAGAGAAGGATGTTGCTTGTTTCCTCTTACTCGTTGCTATTGTTATTTATGAATTCTTAGCTGAAACATTGCAGTGTTTTATGAATTCTCGGAGTACTCGGATAACATATTTAATTCCTTTTAACGAATGGTCAATATCTTTTTGACTTTTTCACTGGTTCTAGTGAATGAAAAAAGGTATTAACGATATATAAAAGGTATAAAAAGAAATTGAAGGTAGTGCGATTTACCTACAGGACAAATTGAATGAACATTGTAAAGGTCGTTGCTGATTTCATTGTTGATCAAATGAGTAGCAAAACGCTCTAAATACTGGACTGAAATGAGAGATGTTTTTGGTCCTCATAACATTCAGTAGATATGAATGAATCAGCCCATGATTATCGTAAATTTTTATTCCATTCCTTGAATAAATCTTACAATCTCTTCTTGAAGCCTTAAAAAACTGAGGTCGATTCTAATATATCAAATTTATGTTGTATTGAAACACCACGAGAGATTAAAGACGCTAAAGGTATAAAAAATGGGAAATCATTTAGGCAAATTGCAGATAGTAGAGGTACATGGAAAAAGAAATGTCAGACGTACTGAGGGTGTGCCATATTTGAATAGAGATTGTTTATAAAAACAGGGCTGATAGATTCCAGTCTAATCAAAACGGTGGACAATTTGAGAAACAAAACTATATGGGGAAGCTTAAAAGGATGTCAATAAGAAATTGTTTCAAGACATGCTTGCAAATAATATTTAAACTTTTAAATGATTTAAATTTTAAGAAATCTACATTAAGATACATTTCCTACTAAGTTGTTTGAATATGCACCACCTGTTGTCAGCTTAAACATGCCCAGGTCATACCACTTTAAAAAAAAAAGTGCCGTTGTTCTCAAGCGAATGAAAGACCTTCTAGAATATGACCCACATTTTTAGTGTGCATCAGTGCATTTATTCAAATCATTTTGATGATATTAATATTTTTGATAATGAATTATGCTATTCAGAAAAAGTTGACGTCATGGATGTCAAGCCTCCTTAATTAGTCAATCTAGCATCCTTAATTAGTCAATCTAGCATCCTTAATTAGTCAGTCTAGCTTACCTCAAAGTATAATTGCAACAGAAACAAACTCAACGGGATTGAATATACAAAAGTGTGATGAACAACAAAATCGGACAAAATTGGACAATTAGTTCAAATTTAGACTGGAATGTTTTAGTAAACCATCAATATTTTGTGGTGTTTATGGCACGCCGTACATGTAAAGGGGAATAACTCAACTATGGAGGTCATTGGAGTAAATGCCTAGACAATGATCAAGGTATTAGAAATGTGATTAAACAGCTTAACAATTAATACAAAAATCTAAAAGGTGATTTTTGTAAACCTGTACACAGACACTTGATAAAAAGTGTCAATTCATGGTCGATTTCTACTGCCGGTCTTAACAAAGTTTCAAAATATTTGGTTTGACCCTTTACTTTTCTTTGTTCAGAATTTATTTTACTCAAACATGTAAATGAATACAACATTTATTTGAGAAATGATAATTAATTAGAAGTGAAATCATAAAGAAATAATGCCATTTTATGGGGGGGGGGGGTTACATGTATGTTCGTCAAAAAGAAGTATCGCAAAGCTTTTCTCTAATCAACAACATAAAAACGAATGACTTTTCAACACGTTACTCGACAATATCTCACGATGAATAAAAGACTAGACTTTTTGAAATCACAGACAGTTGTTTCTTCAATTCAATTGGAAAACGGAAATATTGATATCTAGTGACCAGTCACCCAAAAAATTACGTTGTTAAACACCACTCTGATTCCATGCACAGGTACTCTGAAGTTGAAAATAAAAATATGCTGGAGTTCCTCATTGACAATATCATTGTACATATGTAGTCTTTGGTGATCAGGTCTTTTAACAGTCTGTTGGAATTCCCATGGGCACGAATTGTGATCCTTTGTTAGCTGACCTGTTTTTATTAGCTCACCTGAGGTTTCAGTTTCTCTATCGTCAACTTAACATATTTATGTAACAAATTTCCATTATCACCTGCATATGGTGTTTATATCATTCAACTGATTCGATACGCAAGAGCTTGTTCTGCGTATGATCAGTTTTTAGATCGAGGCAGGCTTCTGACAAACAAGTTGATTGTGCAGGGGTTTCAACAGTCTCGTTTAAAGTCAACATTTCGCAAATTCTATGGTCGTTATAGCAATCTAGTTTACCAATACAACCTATCATTAAGTCAAATGTTGCCTGACGTGTTTCATACCGATTGTTAGGTCATTCTTTGCACACTGATTTTGACTACGGATAACTCCATTTAGCTGATCAAGATATAAGGCTTACGGCTGGTGTGACCCGTCGACAGGGGGTGATTACTCCTCCTAGGCACCTGATCTCACCTCTGGTATATCTAAGGGTCCGTGTTTGCCTAACTCTTTACTTTGTATTGCTTATAGGAGTTATGAGATTGATCACTGTTCGTTATCTTCACCTTTCATAGAAATCTGTTTGGGTTATTGAAAGTTTCAGTTATTTTATATATTGTCATCATTTGAGCAAGCATTTTCTATTAACAACCTATATAGAACTAATCAAGAAAGTAATTTTGTTTTCTCATTTTGAATTTCAGGTTTATGGTTAGTAATGATTATAATAATAAAAAATGATATAAAAAAATCTATTTAGAGTAAGCCCTTGAGCCTATCATATATTGATGTAAGATGAACAATCTGAAAATCTAGCGTTGTAATAATTAATTATATGCTATCATTCAGACATGTCACATATACATATATATTATAGGACCCTACACTTTTAATGAAGCCATGGGTCGATTAATTACTTGTTGCTTAAGAGTGTCCGGCGGTATTTGGATGCAAATACTAGTGCACATGGCAGTGTTCGTTAATGCGCACAGGCCGCCTCATCAAGGGTCCATCTTTGAAATTAAACAGGTAAATTGTGCCATACATGTTTCATCTTTGAGCTGTTCCTGTGTTTACAGTATGCAATAATAGGCGCTGTCGTGAATAATTTGTTACATTCGTCTTTTTTCAAACTTTTCAAATACGGATTGAACTGAATGATAAGTACATGAGGTACTAGTACTGCTCTAGATACATGAGGTACTAGTACTGCTCTAGATACATGAGGTACTAGTACTGCTCTAGATACATGAGGTACTAGTACTGCTCTAGATACATGAGGTACTAGTACTGCTCTAGATGCATGAGGTACTAGTACTGCTCTAGATACATGAGGTACTAGTACTGCTCTAGATACATGAGGTACTAGTACTGCTCTAGATGCATGAGGTACTAGTACTGCTCTAGATACATGAGGTACTAGTACTGCTCTAGATACATGAGGTACTAGTACTGCTCTAGGTACATGAGGTACTAGTACTGCTCTAGATGCATGAGGTACTAGTACTGCTCTAGATACATGAGGTACTAGTACTGCTCTAGATACATGAGGTACTAGTACTGCTCTAGATACATGAGGTACTAGTACTGCTCTAGATACATGAGGTACTAGTACTGCTCTAGATACATGAGGTACTAGTACTGCTCTAGGTTTTTCCCCGTATTTCCGAGAAGTCTGGATCTCTCCGCTGATATAGTTGTATGTATAATAGGTTCAGCTTCAGATTCTTCATAATTTCTCTTTCTTAAATGATTTTGCATGCAGATTTGTCATTTGTATTTCTCAAATGCCTTGTGTATTCTCCTTTGATTAAACTATTGAAAACTGAAGGACTGCGTGCACTTTGTCTATGTATGGACTGGTCAGCAAAAGTTGATTAGCATTATATGATTTGAGACTTGGTATGGACTTATACCCTTTGATCAAACCAGAGTTTCCGGTATCTATTTTGTACTTTGATAAGTTTGAAGTCGGGCATACCAGAAATAGTAAGCTGCAAGTTGTGAGCAGAAATAGATGTACTGGAAAAAGACCTTCTCTAGATTTCCGCTGTCTTAGAAAACTCCTGGCCATATTTGTTGATAAATGGCGAAACTTTGATAAAGTTCAAAAATGCGATTGAAGCATGATTGAAATCTGAAGCTGTATGTTATGAGCAGAGATAGATCCTACTCGCAAAAGAGCTATTTTAGATTAAACACATCAATGTGGAGGAATTGACAGCGCCTACTCAGAAGTTAGATTAAA
This sequence comes from Ostrea edulis, assembly GCF_947568905.1. Lineage (NCBI taxonomy): Eukaryota > Metazoa > Mollusca > Bivalvia > Ostreida > Ostreidae > Ostrea > Ostrea edulis. Next base: position 90,877,859 of record NC_079169.1, read on the forward strand.
ATGATTGGTGATACCGTTCGCGAGGTTTAGTGTTGACAGCAAACACTTTGGCAGAATTAGCTTATCAAATGATTTACAAAGGTGAGAACGCAAATAGGCGTATAGTATGAAAAGTTACACAATCAATTCGAATCTCCACATTATATTCCGAAATTAAGTGCCCGGAAGATGACATTGGCCTGAAGTTAAAACTGACATGGAATCAATTTCAATATGGTCTATAGTGTTTACGGTTTGATCAACGATGAGTCCTGTAGTTTCCAGCTGACCTCTGCTTTTTATATTCCCGGCTGGTAGAAGACTGGAAATACGGCAGCTATTTGATGGATCTTTCGAAAGCTTTCAACTGTATGTACCCTATGATAAACTTTCCGCTTAAGAGCTTTTACAAAATCTATGTGACCCCCTTGTTCCGTTACATGCACATACTGGAACAGAGTTAACCTTAAAAAAAAAGCGTCAGTAGATAGATTAAAATTTTAAAAAGGTGTGCCACAAGGCTCTATTTTGGTGCCTCTTTTATTCAATGTTTAAGTAACATACTGCCACACTATAGCTAAAACCTTACACGAATACTACTACGCTCATCCATTAGTTCAAATAAGCGGAAATCATGTTAAACGTCATTGTTTTTGGTAAAAAGAAACTCCTACACAATGAAATAAAAAATGGATGTTAGATTTGCTCGTATTCTCGCTACAGTGTAGCGAACTACGGGGGCGGGTATGATTTCAATTAGACTGGAAACAAATGGGGGATACGATTTTAAAATTGATAAGGTAGCTGTGGGACGTTGGTTATATGCTTAAGTTTGAAATACACACATACATGTGATACGGTATTGCTTTTAATTTCAAAAACAAAACTAAACATAGATCGGCTCCATGAACTAGATTAATTACGAATATTTGAAAGATACATACATAGTAATATCATGAAACTTGTTCACATAGTCGATATATATTTGCGGAAAGGAAATTAATACAAAATTGTGCACTTTTCCATAAAACTTCCAGGAATGGTCTATCATTTCTAACGTTAGGATATGTGATTTCAATGGCCTTTTTCTACAAACAACGTATATCGCAAAGCTGTGCATACCTCTTTATTGATATAAAGTAAACTTTGCTTTAAAGAATTGCGTTATTTTAGGGGTAGCATTTGACCTTTAGTCCTTTCACACTATTTTTAGGCATTGGGGTCTCTCGGGTCTAACCCATTGCTGTACAACGTCCGTTGTTCGCTGTTCGTTGGAACATTTTCAACCTCTTCTCATAAACTACGTGAAAATTTGTGACCAAAATTAAAGCATAGCATCTTTATGGAGAGGGAATAAAAAATCATGTATTTCATGGTTCCTTTTCTTTTCGGGGCTAAAACTTTAATACATGATGCGTTCTTGGAAAATCTTATTTACTCATGAGCCCTAAGTTCACATGTGCGTCTTATGACATTTGAAATGCATGGCCCCACTGCTCAATGTTTCAAATGACAGGATAGAATTAAATTCATTTCAAAATTAATTATTATCTCCCTCATGCATAGCTCTATCCTTGGACGAATTTGGCTCCAGATTTTGGCAATCTAGTTTTCCTTTTAGCTCTTACAAGTTTATTGTTATTTCGAATTTCCAAAATTTCGGCTTCAGCACCACTGAAGAGACATTATTTGTCGAAATGCGCATCTGGTGCATCAAAATTGGTACCATATAAGTTTTACATAGTAAAGGAGAAGTCACTACCTTAGTACTATCTCAGGCTTGAAACCATTAAGGTACAAGTCCTGTGGGGATCCTAGTTAGAATGTCCTCAGTATCCCTTGTTTGTCGTAAGAGGCGACTGAATGGGGCGGTCCTTCGGATGAGACAAAAAATCGAGACCCATGTCACAGCAAGTGTGGCACGATAAAAATCACTCCCTGCTCAAAGGCCGTAAGCGCCGAGCATAGGCCTAAAGCCCTTCACCGGCAATGGTGACATTTCCAGTGAAAAATTATTGAGTGATACACTAAACACTATTCAATCAATCAAAGGTACAAATAGGGCTCGAACCCACGAGCTTCTGGTAATGAAGAAAACACTTTAACCACTGAACCATCGCTGCCGGTAAATGCGCCCCCCCCCCCCCTAAATTTCGTCATTCAAAGAGAGCAGACGACAAAAATTCCAAAAACCAATCTGTGGCCATTAGATTATATTGGTCGAAATTTTCAAGAAAATGCTTCGGGCTAGTATAATTTCAAAGTTCTATCGGACTTTGTGTGTAGGCCATAAAACATTACAACGTTATGTTTATCATGAAGTTGTTTAGGACCATAATGAAACCCGAAATCAATGTCACTTAATTGTGACGGTCAAAGTCACCTGTAAACTTTAAAAATTATTAGTTCACAATTCTGTAATGGGAGCCGGAGTCCATACTCGACTTATTGGTGAATAATAACCAATAATAATATTCTAAGTCAAGGTCATTATATCGAGATCAAGGCTACCAATGCAAAAGGCAAGAAATATTAGTCATTGGTTACAAATCTGTAATGGAGGCATAGTAGAAGGGTATTCTTTTGCTCAAATGATGTTTCTGGCACGTCCTGTGTCTTGATCCTGAGGTAGTATCATTTTGCAAATGTCAGGTATCAGAATTAGTTTATTTTCTGTGTGATGGCAGTTTAATGGGGTCTTCAGCAGTCCACACTTGGCGTAAAAATTACTTATTACCCGACAAATTAACGATGCATGGTCATTTGACCAAGGTCAAGCGCACTGGTATAAAAATTCAAAAAGATATTTGTCCTTTTTACTATGGGGACAGGTCATATTTGGTAACCAAGGTCATTTGGTCAAAAAGTAGATCAATGATAAAGATGGTATATAATAATTGTTCATGCAAAATATTAAGGGTAATGATTCTTGATTTAAAAAGAACTTTGAAATACCATAACATGACATCAGTTACTATAGAAAGAGAATAATATGTAGCATTATTTCAGAATTTATTCTTTTAATAGCATTTGTCTTTTTCTCAGCCAAATTTAGTAAAAATGAAGACAACACCAAGAAAACCAATTTAATGGAACATTTTATTATTTCTATGAACAGTCTGAACGCCGTTGCTGAAAATAGAATAATCTGTAAATTCATTTCAAAATGCTACTCCTACGATATGGTAATATTGTTCAAGTAAAGACAACACAGATTTTTTTTTTCTCATGTCAATGAACAATTTCGCCGATGATATGAAAAATATACTTGTAATAATCTGTAAAAATCGCTTCAAATTTTACAAAATTGTACAAATGAAATAAAAAAAATAAAAACTCGCTAAGTCACACATAGAATTTAAAAAAATGATAGCGCTTTAAATGGAATAACCTATAAAATGACAAAATAAATTACAAGTCAGATTTTGTTTGATTTCAATGCGACTTCGCACATACGGAGACTTCAAAACTGTAAAGGGGAGATAATGCTCTTCATATTGATGGACACTCTTAACTGGTGTTGTTATAAATATACTTTTTAAAAATTTTAATAGCGCTTAAAATGGAATAATCTATACAATGAAAAACTAAGTTACAGGTAATATCTTGTTTGATTTCAATGCGACTTTGCACATACAGAGACTTCAAAACTGTAAAGGGGAGATAATGCTCTTCATATTGATGGACACTCTTAACTGTTGTTGATGTAATACAGTTTAGATACTTTGATATTAATTAAAATGCTACTACTATCCAAAATAACTAAGACACTTTACGAATGACTGGATAATTGTCTTTTCCCCTATTAGTAAATCCTATTGTTACCAGTTGAGCTACAGCCTCGGTGGAGATTTCTGGTAACACTCCAGTATTGATAAAATAAAAAAGTCATGCATATATCTACATATTGACAAAAATTTTTAAGTAAAGTATGCAGAAAGATTTAATCTTATTTTTACAACTCAACACTCAACGCTTCTGGGGTTTTTCACCCTAGGGTAATCGAAAATGTCAAAACAGGACACTACATCACAACAGCCTCTCAACATAAAACGTGTTCGTCATTTATTTGTATTCTACATACATGTATTTCACGACAACATAAATAAAACAAACATTGCTTTGGTAGGAGATGGGATTAGTATAGAATCAATATTCTATTCATCATAAATAGCTGGAGTGAAATGTTCATTAACATTCAGTAGTACTTTTCCACTATGAGCATCTGCATATTGATACATAGATTCTTACTAAAGATAACAATGATAATGAAATATGACTAACCTTAATGAGGGCGAATTGTTGATTGAAAATTAATGAAATGTGAATTGCGAATTCAAAGAGTCTTTTTAAGTTTTCCATTTGGAGAAAAGATTGACGCAGTGTGATGTATACCTACACTATGTTAATAAAAAAAAAAACACCAGTGTATTGTAATTAGTCGATTTATGAACATTCAATTAAAACGGTCCTTAGATGTGGAAAATACTGCGATTAATGACATAGACAAGAATTCTCAGATTCATTAAAGCACATGTTCATTAACATCGTAGGGTATTCTAAATCCGCTTGATTTCGTGATCGACAAATTATTACATGATGGATTAAACTACAATCGTGGTTTCTTGGCAGAGATGAAAGTTTGCTTGATAATTCTCTTTTATTTTTTATCAAGTATCCAGATATATTCCGAGGACATTTTCGGCTGTAATATCGAAAGTCGTCGACAAATATTTCAGTTACTTCCAATGTTCCTGATGGACGCTTTCTGCAGTCACATTATCTTGGCAGAGTTCATTCAATCAATTTTTTTCAGTAGTTTTAATAGAATGGGACCCTTAACGCACATCACCAAACTCTTCTTATTTCCAATGTACGAAACGTTACCAATTGTTTCCATTCTTAATGCTGGGATTGCACGCGGAGTCGTGGTCGACTAGTGAATGACTAGGCGTGGAGGTGACCGACATCTGATATCTGGAGGCTCGCGTCATTGTTGTCGCTGGCATTCCGCGAGAATTCCGCTTCGAACAGCAACATATCAGCTTAATAAAATGTTTACGGAATTTCTTTCCACTAAGGAAATAAAAGTAGAAATTAACCGCGTGATTTAGGTCGGAGAGGATGAATACGATTTGATAAATCAAGTAATACAGCGCAGTTTGATAGCTGCTCTGTTTGTAATTCCAGTAACCCTCGTAAATAAAGAAAATGCAGTTGGGCATTGTAAGAACGGTGAACACCACAGACACGGTCACCAGCATCACTGTGATCTGCATCTGCTGTTTGGACTGTTTCTGTTGAAGATTGGTCAGGTCCCTCTGTTTTTTCATAGAATCCCTTATGCCAATGATGATAAGAAAGTTCAAAAGGGTCAACGCACAAAAAGGAGCCATGGCAAACACAACGCCATCAATCCAATACCAAATCTTGGAATAAAAGTAAGTATATTCCGCCCTACTCTGGCAAAGGTATATTGTAAAACTTGAGTATCCTTCGTGCATTATTACAAAATGGTGGGAGTTGAGGCCAACCAAAATAATTGCCATTACTACAAGCACGATAACCACTTTCGTCTTGGTACAGATTTCTTGAACTCTCATAGGAAACTTTATGGCGATGAAACGTTCGGCGGTCATCGCAACAAGAATCCAATTTGCGTAATGCATGGCGAACGAGCCAAGAAATATCATTATCTGACACCCTATGTCAAACATCTGAATATCAAAAAAAGTTAATTGATGATACAGTTCTTTAATGATGAGACTCGCGGAATCCATTGTTGCTAAGGTGACCATAAAAACAGAGGAGGAGGTAAACGGTTTCATTTTGCAGACGGTAACGAGAGCTGCCAGGTTCCCAGGGACGCCTAGTCCCACTATGAAGTATAGATAGTATTTGTTAAGGCCCAGGGCTGCTTCGTATTCGTCGTAGTCCGTGAAGGATTTCTGAGGTGGTTTATCGTCTCCTCTGCAGACGATCAATGTGTTGTTGTCTGTGAACGTGCTGTTGTCAGAATTGTTGACAGAGAGTGACGTCATCACACACAATGAAGTAGTTATGTTGAACAATGTTGTTGTCTGGGTTGTGATATTCATTCTTTTTCATAAAACAACACCCCTGAAACACAAGAATAAAACAGAATTTAAGTCGTAAGGGCATATAACCCTTGGAAACATATTCGCCATTTCTCATCTCCGGTATCTGTGTCATGTGCCTCTATTGCAAAACGATGGATCGCTTTCCACAATCAACGCAACTCAAATATCGTGCAAAAATATATATATATCACACACACACCCCAAAAAGAACATGCCAACATTAGAATTTTAATTACTCTAAACATACTCTTTGTTTAATTTTTTCGGGGTGGGTGGGGGTTGGGGTTGGGTTGAGTTGAAGTGGAGTGGGGGTATATGAGGAAAACTTAGGCAAAAGAAAAAGAATTATTATCTCTGGTGCGTTTTGGGTTCAGGTGAGCTAAAATGATCGTAATGGTAACATAACCTATTGAACTTTTGAAGAAACGGGCCATATGTTTTGTTTTCTGCAGGAATCTGGTCGCCTAAACTCCATCCCACTTTTCTACATTCTGATGATAGGCAGCATACTTGTAATTCATGATATAAAATGGTCATCGAATGCTCACTTTTGATCTCACACTCACATGGCATTTTAGAGGTACATTTGTAGTCTGGCCATTCTACAATATGTCGATATACGAATTCTATACGCGTGATATGTTTGTTTCTCCTTACGGAGTTTGTTGATCTAATAACAAAATGGATACAAGACTCAGAAATATGGCGTTCTGGCCTCAAGACCATAAACTGAGAATATACCTAATTCTAAATTTCGAATCCAACTAACGCTCGAAACAATGTTCATCACCAAATAAAATTTTCAGTATATGTTTAATTATTTTTAATAAACCAGCAGTTTTTTTTAAACATCTGTGCTGGATAAAACTTAAGATATTTTGACTAAGTCTATTCGTCTATTTACTGTTTATGGTCTTCAGGCCTGATTAAGTCACCCTTAGGATATGAACGGATAACATTGCTACGAGGAAGGAGCAAAAATGCAGGGATGTGAAGCGAAAGTGTGATGCTGTAAGATTGGGGCAAAACTAATATCACAGCATCTACACTTCTTTGCACTCTCGCCACTTTCACCCTTCGCTTCCTCACATGAGGAAGTCCTAATATCCAGGGGTCCGTGTTTTCCCTAATTTTATTTTTGTATTCCTTATAGAAGTTATGAGATTGATCACTGTTCGATATCTTCACCTTGAGATTGATCACTGCTCGTTATCTTCACCTTTAAGGCTTTTCATGCGCATGCTCATGACAGATAATTCTTTCATGTGATTAATATAATACTTGAAATAAGATCATTACCATACGTTAAAAATTTGTAATCAACTTACAAATTTCTTTGCAGGAAGAAAATTTAGTCATGTTTGCATAAATCTAATATTTACATGTCCAATATTTTTTACCTTTGATATCTTTACCAAATCAAATGATAGCCATTTCTTCTTGAATGTGAATAATGTGCATATGAATTTTTATAAATATAGTACAAATATTTTAATGGCTGGGAATATTCCGACAGGAATGGAAGTAAAATGTAAACATAAAAATAGATTTCATTTTAGAAAGTACATGAGGGTATGAACAGCAAGTTTCACGTCAGCATTATTTTCATGAAGCACTTCACGAAGTATGCCGGTGCATAAAGCGTCGCAGCTCATGTCCTCATGCCCATGCTCCCTTCCTTTCGTCAGAAAATTTTGCTAAATAAGGTAAAAATAACGCATTTTGAAGGTGGAATCCCCATTGAAAACCAAAATTAATGGTAGAACATCCCCTTTCAAAACTTTCCCCATTCGCCCTTGCCTCATGTATTTTCAAAAAAGTGAAATTCATTTCTTAAATTTAATCGACATATGTACATTACGCATGTGTGTATATGGCAATACCCTAATCATGTACATGTTGTGACAGGTCATTCATTTTCAATCAAGCGAATTTGAAAACTGAGATATAAATACATTTAAATGTATGCTGATGTAGCAAAAACTTTAATACAACCCCAACGACATTATCAGATTCCAATTTTTGTTTCGTTTCAGTTTCACATATGCTTACTGACGACTTGCGATTGCAAAGAAGAGAATGCAAAAGGGTGAAGGAGCGCTGATAATTAAGGACATGTAGAGTAATGAGTAATCCTAGTTTCATCCTGTCGTCTTCGCTTTTTGTTTTATTTGATTAAATTTTTTATGCTCCTTCGCCCTCGCAACTTTGCACCTTTCTTCGTCACCCTATCGCATCTTCAGTCTAAAGCAAAGGAGTCGTAGATTGCATGGCCTCATCAGAACACAATAAAGCAACTATAAAGCTGCACTTTTCTGAAGGTTAACATAGAATATTATTTTTGAATTCCATTTTGTCAAATGTCCCAAAAATGTTAACCAGTTACAGCTCTGAATCCTAGCTAGATACATGTCGTCATGAACGTCGTCTCGGTTCGATGTTTTTTGAAACTTATTTCTCTTATTTTGATAAAACTGAAATTTCCAGGACAATGAATGATTGAATCTAAAATTACTATTGTAGAAAGGAAAATAACTTGGTTGCCATTAAGTGTCACTATGTAATGTAAAATGTAATAAAAAAAATCGCCCTCGACGACAACTTCGTGTGGTGATGGAAGATAGTTGTTATAAATCACGCGTGCCCTGTAGCAAATTCGTGCCGTTTCCTGTAACAAAGAGATTTCTTAAAATGTCTTTATTCCGATCCGTAAGTCTGGGATACGAAATATCATTCAAAGATAAACTAATTTGATATGCATAATATATCAGCTCGCTATATTGTAGATTTGTGTTAATTTGATCCTGCGCTAAAGAATTGAAACTGAGGAAACAGAAAAGCTCAAACAGCGGAATACTATTAAATCTTGTCATTTTATTAAGTCTGCAGTATGATTGCAGATTGGAGTCCGGATTAGGACGTGTTTGATGAGGGATTAACCGCTATCCTAGATAGAGATTGACCATTCACAAGATGGACGTTTTCGTGGCTGGTTTTGCTTCAGATGCTTTAATGATAAAACATAAAAAATAACATTGAACAAAGCAAAAAACAGCCAAATGAGGTTTTATAACAAATGTACCGCGTAATAAAAAGGGTGTTATTTCGTAATTGGAGGGAGAGTTGGCACCAGTTCCATATACGGAAATGTAGAGATTCGATGCTGCGTTTGCTTTTGGTCTATTGTTTACTAAACCACAAAGAGCCGCGTGGGAATATAAGCCCATGCTAATTTCACGGGAGTTTTCTGGTTCTCGTCACAAACAGGGGTTGGAAGTTTTTGCAAATCTAATATACCGACCTAAGGCCTTCCGAGAGAAATCTACGCCTGGCTATAGAGACAGAACTCGCATACCATTACAGATTCCTGACATAGACGGTATGGTGATGCACTCTGAGCCCCAGATTAATATCATTTGAAATTTCTCATTGCAAATAAGGAGATGATAGTGATACGTTTTTACTTGATTTTCCCCTGAAGTTTTAGTGCCCAATTCTCACAGATATTCCGATTCTTAACTACGAAAACCAGGGCCTCCGGCTTTGCATTAACTTTGAGGATTCACTGCCAAGTTCGGCATTGTTCAGCGAGAAAACGCGACGGACGAGAAACCGGTGCAAATTCCCTATAATTATTGGAATTTTCTGGGGGGGAAAGATGACACATCCAAGAGATTTTGGTTTTTTTCCTTCATTATTAATATCCTAAATTTTTTTTTTTTGGGGGGGGGGGTTCCAATTAAGACTCTTCGCCAAATTCCACAAAATGCAGCTTGTTCAACCCATATCTAAAATCCGTTCTGGGGGACCGTAGGCCTTTGAACGTGAATGAGAAACGAATTATAAATATCAGGGCCCAGTGGCACACGTTGTTTTTTTTTTAAAAAGTTGACATTATCCGTCCGTTATTCTTATAGAGATGTAAGAATCAACAGTTTGTTAACAGTTCGTTATTCTTATAGAGATGTAAGAATCAACAGTTTGTTAACAGTTCGTTATTCTTATAGAGATGTAAGAATCAACAGTTTGTTAACAGTTCGTTATTCTTATAGAGATGTAGGAATCAACAGTTTGTTGACAGTTCGTTATTCTTATAGAGATGTAGGAATCAACAGTTTGTTAACAGTTCGTTATTCTTATAGAGATGTAAGAATCAACAGTTTGTTAACAGTTCGTTATTCTTATAGAGATGTAAGAATCAACAGTTTGTTAACAGTCCGTTATTCTTATAGAGATGTAAGAATCAACAGTTTGTTAACAGTTCTTTAGCGTAAAAAATGAAATTTTTAAAAAAAAATAGACGAAGACAGAATTCAAAAGTTTGAATTACGCCATGTCGCGAGTTTTGCTAATTAAACAAAAATTTTAAAACTGTAAATGCATAGATTAATTTAGAAAAACAAGTACGACGAAGGAGAGATTCTATCTTCATAGCGCCAATCTTTAATTTTCTCTGTAACAAACCTAATCTGTGTTATAGCTAATCACACTAAACCTGAGCTTAACATAATGTTTCGACGTGATATTACAACGTTTAATTTCCTTTAATATTTGTTTATAATCGAATTTAAATATTACACATACCGAAGATGTTTTCCCAATCGACTATGAAATAATATCGTTTTAATCAAGTTTTCATCTTGTACCGTTAGACATTGTTAGCCAATTGAAGCAATGGCGATATGAGGAAAATTGACTTTATGATATACTTACCAGCTAACAGAAAGCTCCTTGTAGGAAGATAAAGCGTTCCAATATCCCGTGAAAAGTAAAATGAATCTGTTCTCGTAAAACCTAAGACCTACATCGCTTGCTTCGACCAATCTCCTGCGTCAGGAATTTACGTGATTGACAGCGTAATCAATGCCCAATTTCAAAGTAAACAAGACTCAGACGACCAACTGAAAGTTTTCTAAAAGCGATGTCATCTTCCTAACAAAGACATAGTGCATTCCAAGTTTCTCAAAATATGCGAATTTAATATATATATATATACACACACACAGAGTCTAGGCCCCATCATGGTTAAAACTCATGTATTAAATAGTTGTTGTCGTTCAGATGTGAAATGGACACGATAAAAGCCACGTCGGGTCCAGTACTTCGTTATTGCCGGCTGATAATTAAGAAATGCCTAATATTTTATTGGGTGATCGAGGTACAATGTATCACCCCAAAACTGCATCAATTAGGCGCATGCAGCGTGTGGGTAACCCGATCATCCGATTAAAAATGTTACAGTAATTTCTATTATTTGATTCCCTTTTGTAATGTTTTAAAACTTCATATATTATTAAAAAGACTCTTAATGAACATATTGATCATTTAAATAAAAAAAAAAAAGATTGTATGTATGTAATGGCGTAAACGCTTTCGGTCGTGTCATTTGAAGTCGGTGGTACCAAGAGCCAGTACGGTCACGAGAATCCGCTTTCTTCCGCTCATATAGATATAATATATAACATAGAAAACAAAACGAAAACTCGTCAGATTCATTATTATTAAATGATATTTCAGGATATTTATCTCATTACACTGATTATGATGGTGATAATGATGATGTTGACTGATGATAATGATGTTGAATGACGATGACGATGTTGAATGATGATGATGATGACAATGATGGTGTTGACTGATGATGATGATGTTGACTGATGATGATGACAATGATGATGTTGACTGATGACGACGATGATGATGACAATGATGATGTTGACTGATGACGACGATGATGATGACAATGATGATGTTGACTGATGACGACGATGATGATGACAATGATGATGTTGACTGATGATATATATATATATATATATATATATATATATATATATAAGAAAAAAGTAAACCTTCTCACTTGGTAAAGAGAACCTTTCATCTCCTAGTTGTGTGTAATTTGAATTATATGATCAGCTGTAGCATTCTTGCCCTGAGATAATTTTCTATAACTAGCCGCATCGGCGCATGTTTCTTTGTCGCTCAGAATTCAGAAATTGTTAATGAAATTTGTTTCTGTGAATATAACACATTAAAGTCACGGACTTGAAGCATTAATTGACTTTATGATACTACGTATATAGGTCAATCTAAAGTGACAAGCGGCAAATTTCTAAAAACAAAAAAATGCTGAGTGGTACGTTGACAGGTTTTGGGTAGTATCACAGGGATAAGCCCGTTTTGGGCCCGAACTCTGTGATACCATAAATATATTTAATATCTATATTCATGGTATCACAGAGTTCGGGCCCAAAACGGGCTTAACCCCTGTGGGTAGTGTGCATATCGTCCGCTTTGTTAGTGCATATGTACCTTCGCTTTCTGATACCTGGGTTCTTAAAAAAAATTCACCAACAAAAATCAAGATGCACAATACTCCCTGATTTATAGATGAATTCATACCCTCTCACTCATTATTTCGATAGTTGAGGCAATTAATTTTCTCAGCATCACTAGATCCAATGCTTCTCTGTGGAATTCTGAAAAAACCGAGATAGTGTGCACATTACAAGAACGATGTGATTGTTGTCAGGATCTTTTATCATCTTATAAACGTCTTTTCTGTTAATTAGCTGACATTACACATTTATTGCGGGGTAGCGAGAGCCAAGCTTTAAAATCACTGCACCCGAGGGAAATCTCCAGTCACATGACCTAATAAATTCTTTTGTAGAGTCTTACACATGAGTTAAATGTATAACAATTGAGGAATAAATATATATTTTTATAGGGTCTATACAAAAGAAAGTTTTGGATTATTTGTATAGTCTGTGAATCAGTCAAACAAATAAAATGTACATTTTTATGTTTTGAATAACTTTCTCTTTGTGACATAAGCATGAATTCCTAAATGGGAAAATACAAACATTCAAATAATAGGGAATCGTCCATGTAAGTAATTATAGAATAATTTAATGCAACAACTTCTGAGCATTCTATGACGTCATACAAATATGACCATACGTTTTGTCAGACATTAAACTTTTGATCTTGCCCCTTTACAACGTTTTCACGTTGTATGTTGTTGACGGTGATCATGGTTTAAAATTGCCGCTCTGGTATCAATTTGTGGCCGATCAAATATGATCATGAATATCTATTCTTAATATATGTAAACAATGTCTTCCCCCAGAGTACTATGAAATACATATTCTTGTGGCCTTAAAAGTTAGTTGAACAATGAGCGGAGACTAAGACAATTTGCGATTGCTTGCCAACATGAATTAGTTCCCGGATAAGAACATTCATACTTTGATTGACGCTGCCTTCGGTTATGATAGAAATCCTCTCGGCTAATTATCTTACTTACCGCCATTTATCGCCACCAGAAATGAGCGAACTTGTCCCCGAAAAAGACCAGAAAACGTGTCTATCATATCATCTTGTAAAAATTAATTTCAGCTTTCAATTAAAAACTTGATAGCTGTTCTGATACAATCTTATCTGTACCACTTACACATGCCGTTCACAATCACACATGATACTGCAAAAGATTATACCTATCACTTCTGCCCAGTCCACATGCATTCCAAGTGTTGGAAAATTAAAACAAAAACAAACATTTAAAAAAGAAAAGAAAATTGAAAACAGAAAAAAAGAAAGATAGGGAGAAAAGTTACCAAGAAAGGGGTAACGGATTAGTTCTAGAGTGCCATGGAAACTGAAAACAAGAGACCCCCAGCAGACGAAACACAATGTTGATAGAAACAACATCACTAATCTTTCGGTTGTCAAAACTTAATTTGACATTGAAATTATTTTGTTTTCAGTTTAGAGATCTTTGTTTATAAAGTGAATATCAGGTTTCGTGATCCACCTATATAAACAGCTTTATTTTGGCTATTAGTTTATTTTCCCGTTACGGCGGAATGAAAATATTTTTCATTGTAGTAAAAAAGTGAGAGAAAACGCAGCTTATTTATGAATAATTTTTTTTTTTGCAGCACCACTAAAGAATTCTGTTTGATATTCAGAGAACGTAGAAAAGCAACGACAGTCTGCCCCAATTGACAATGACAGGTTTACTTAAAATCTGGAAATAATGGATTTGGATAACTTACTAAATGGAATTTTCTTTCCACAGTACGGGCTTGGCTTTCTGATGATGGACATTTTCTTTCCTAGTTATGTATATTATTTTGTTTGCATAAAAGGGTTTCTTGCTACCGATTTAAAGGTAGAAATAAGAAACCTTCATTAAAATCTTACGGGTTTTGCATTTGTCATTGATTTGGTAAAATTTGAACAATGAAAAATCACACTCGAAAGAAGTACATGTATTACTGGAATTCATTTATTCACAAAGGGTATCTAACGGATAACGCGTGGCTGAATGTAGCATCTAGGATTATAAAATAATTAATGGAAAAGTGAAGATAATGAACAGTGATCAATTTCATAAATCGCACAAAGAATACAAAATGAAGAGTAAGGCAAAAAACGAACCTCTGGACATGGTAGGTTCAGTTGCCTAGAAGTGGTAAACATTCCCTGTTGACCAGTCACACCCGCCGTTAGCATTATATCTTGTTCAGGTAAACGGAGTAATTCGTAGTTAAATTTAGTGTGTAAAAAACGGCTTAACAATTGCATGGAAAGAAACACGTTATACAGCTTTCGACCTAATGACAAGTCGAATTTGCAAATTAGATAATTCTAATGATCATAGAATTTGCGAAAACCTGACTTTAAAGAGTCTGATGAAACCCCTGAAACATCAACGTTTTTGTCAGTAACTTACCTCGATTTAAAACTTAATCATCTGCAGAATATGTTTTCGCGTATCGACTCAGTTGAGAGACATAAACACCACATACAGGCTTTAATGGAATATTGCTACATAAATATGGGAAGTTGACGATGGAGAAGCTGAAGTCATCCCGTTTGTCATGAAGTTAAGTTGTCAGTTTGCCGTTAACTTCAATAAAATATCCAAATATGAAGCAGATATGTAAGACTCTGCACATGTATGTTGACATGGTGTCTTTTATTTAGAACTCACTGGGACACATATCGAATGGACGTATGAATGAAAATGAGTATTGTTAATAGACAAAACGTCGTCGATATAGCTAAATATTGAGGTTGAGGCCACGACAACAGTTTCCTTCTCATGTAGAAGCCTTTGAATAAATACGGCGTATCAATAGAAACTTAAAATACAGGCTCCACAGAATAGGATATCTCCTATCATTATATACTTTCAATTTCATCTTCTTTTTTTTTCTTTAAAAGTTTGCGGGCATATATCACACGATATATGCCTGGAAACATTCTGGCCCGCAAACATTACGTCACAATCAAATTTCTACGCCGTTAATTTTCAAATTTTTCGTGTTTTTCATCTTTTACTCACTTAAACCGATAAAGTTATTGTTGAAAATAAAATTATTGCTAGTTTCTAAATGAAATTGAAAGTATATAATAAAAAGGTTATAGACTTTGTATGGGAAATATGACGACCTCGTTTTTTGTCGCGAACGGACCTCGCAAGCTCGGTCCGTCTACGCGCCAAAAACCTCGGTCGTCATATTTTCCCATACAAAGTCTATAACCTATAAGCATTAACATGATATATTGTAAGATAGAACCCCTGTATATGATGCTGGAGTCTAACACAAGGAATTCATATTCCAGCTACACCACGTGTACATGTACATTACTCAGCCTTTTATATTGAACCCACAAAATCATTAGGAAGCAAGATCTTTGAGTAAGACAGCATCCTTTCAAGTGCATTTGAAATCTAATATAAGATGGACGATTTTTATTAGCTATTTTATAATTAAGACTAGAGTTAATAAAGCCAGAAGGGACCCTGAACTTTATAAAATAGTTCAATTCACAAGGCCGAACCAGCAT
The DNA here is from genome assembly GCF_947568905.1 of Ostrea edulis. NCBI lineage: Eukaryota > Metazoa > Mollusca > Bivalvia > Ostreida > Ostreidae > Ostrea > Ostrea edulis. The sequence continues at coordinate 90,893,800 of NC_079169.1, forward strand.
ACGGACAAGTTACATATAAGTTAATGTCCGAGTACCTCTCGGCGGCTCGTCATTCCTTAGAAGTAATGTAGCCTAGGCCCAAAAGGGGCCGAGGTCCATTGTTTTTTGGGCCTAGTTTGATCATCAACCATAATACCGGTAGTTGTCTAGTTGACTTCCAAAACTTAATTGCGCATGCTTAACTTGCTTCCGGACCTTCAGTGCGCATGTCTGGTTACTAAAGTTTAACCACTCTGTAAGCATAAGTTGCTGTGTGGTAGACCAAACATACGCAATGAAACCTCTTCCGGTTTTGACCAAAGGCAGTTCAATCGTACTATGGTTCAGCCCTAGTTAGTATAGCTGATGATCGAACTAGGCTAAGGAATGCAGAAGTACTCGGACATTGACCTACTTAAAATCCACCCCCACCCCCCGTTTAAATTAACTATGATTGTAACTCATATTAGAGAATCCTTTCAATACTAATGAATATCAGAATTTTAGTATAATACTAGTATAAAGTTTTGGCATATGAAACATCTATTGTTTTATTTTTCCAAAGGTTGACAAAGTACTCAGCGGCTCAGTGGATAGAGTATCTGACTTTCATGTGAAAGGTTTAGGGTTCAACTCCTATCTATGCATTTGGAATTTTAATTTGAAAATTATTATGCACATTTTCTAAAAACTTAAGCTTCATAGTGACAGAGGGGGATTAGAGCACAGGCACTCCATATTTTAATCAAATATCTATAATAAAAAGATGTCTTCCTATTTAAACAAGTTTATCAATAATGTGTTTACAGGAAGACATTATTTTTATTATAGGTATTTAAAACATAGATTATCTGTGGATTAGAGGGAACTTGTTCATAAAAAATATTTAACTCAACAGAACATTACTAACAGGTACGTAGTCGTCTGCAACTCTCCATTCCATATAAATAATGGAGCGCTTAAGGTAGCAGGGGACAGTTTCGCACTATAGGCCCGGTCAACTTTTTCAAAAAATGAAATTACCCCGTATTTGAAGTCAACTTTTTCAAAAAATGGAATTACCCCGTATTTGAAGTGATATTACATGTGTAAAAATGTATACAATAATTTTAGGATGCATGTCAAATGTAGCTGAGTGCTTAGTAAAAATGTTGATATACAACATGTAGGTGTCACCATGATTCCTAGCATATAGATGGGTGCAAATACGAAACTAAGACACGTGGTCAGTTGCTGAAGAAATTCCGGTGAAAACATGCAGGGTCTAGCAAAAGGTCTGTAGCTGTGAGGGAAGGTGGATGGCCCGATATGAGAGGTAGATTTTTGAGAAGGGCAGATAGGGTTCTTGATTGTGCACAGTGTCTAAATCCCCATGTTTGGTACTGTGATGGTGTGGGGGTGGTGCGGATTAGCCCAAATGAGGGAAAATCAAAGCAAAAAAGGGGAACCTGCTCAGAGCATGTTTTGTGCACCAGCACCATTATTTATAGATTACATGTAATTTAGGGTAATAATTTATTAACTACACTAATAGAAATACAAGTATTGACATAAAAGGGAAATATGATTTTTCATTAGTCTGTCATAATCTGACTTTGGTGTATACCCCCTATCCACATGTTTCAAAACCAAAGAAACTGTCCCCTGCCACCTTAAACAGTAGAATGACATCACAGCTGGATATTGATATTCTGTAATGAACAAGCACGATGTCGTGTAACTCTTTGAATGGGTTAATTTCTGTCGCAGTAATTTTTGAGCTTCCACTTGATCGGTGATTGAACGGTACAGTGCAATGCGTAGTAAATACATGATAGATTTCACCGTGACTGACGATTAAAATCAATATACGACAATCAAAAGGCTAATTACTAGAATATTTGTGGAGATTTTATTTATTGTCCCCCTAAACCAATGAACGATAGCAATTAATGCTCAATTGAATTCCCCTAAAACTGACCATAATTACAGGTACTATTAATTGTTTATCATCTGGAAAACTTACACTGCTGAGAACATGCCGGTGAAATATACAAGAAATGAACGAGGAAAAATTTCATGCAATAAAATGTTTTGCAAGTGTGTTTTTTCTTCAGAATTGCCAACTTCTTATCGTAAATTTATGTTTTACAAAGCTTGATCATTTGATATATTTATTTTTACCTCCTTAGATAACATTCTACAGGTTGAGAACTCTAGATTTTTCTGACATAACGCCCGTATGAATTTTTTCAATGTGTTTATTGTATAATTACATGTTGTATACTGATAAGCTGTAAAAACTAAACTGAATAATGAATCGCACATCGTAACCTACTTGCAAAGCATTGCAAGTTGCCATATGTGCAACTTTTACTAGCAAAGTTTCAATTCGTTAATCTCCCAGAAACCAGATCACTGGTCCATGAGGTTTAGATACAAGTATATATAATCTTTTGTTTGAATACGTATTTTTTTGTGTATCAGAAGTCAAAATAATGTTCTGGTACGGATATAAAAATGCAGTCATAATAGGCACTCGGGGGTTCTAGCCCTGGAGGTTATAAAACTTTTTTTCATACTCAAACTCAAACTCCATGCTTAAATCGTACTCAACTCAAACGTCAAGGTTATAAAACTTTTATAAAATCAATCTCATACTCAAAAGCTGTACATGCTCAAGATTTTTCAAATATTTTCGAAGCTTGCTCAAATTTGTACTCAAAACAAACATGGATGAGTTTGAGTAGGAGTACGGTAAACGTTTTATAACCTCCGGGCCTAAAACAGCATCATCGTCTGGAACAAATCCTGAATACCTCCTATATTCATAAAAACGCTTCATTTTCCTGCAGTGGCTGATTGTGTTAAGGTAAAATCCGAAATCCCTCTGACTCTTGTCACGGCTTTTATCCGGTGAAGCAAACTTTTCAAATAAGGGGGGTGGGGTACAAAAGATATATGATGCACTACAAAGTTTTATCAAAATATTGATCGTCTACTAACGATATTCGAGAATTTTAAACTTCGGCAAATTCAAAATTTCAGATCAGATCAGTGTGATATATCATCTCGAGCGTATGACTTATTGTTAATGCATAAATGTTCAACATAATATCATCTCCAGCGCTGGACCTACTATTTTATGTGCTTAACATGATATTATCTCCAGCGCTGGACCTACTATTTTATGTGCTTAACATGATATTATCTCCAGCGCTGGACCTACTATTTTGTGTGCTCGACATGATATTATCTCCAGCGCTGGACCTACTATTTTATGTGCTTAACATGATATTATCTCTAGCGCTGGACCTACTATTTTATGTGCTTAACATGATATTATTTCCAGCGCTGGACCTACTATTTTATGTTATTAACATGATATTATCTCCAGCGCTGGACCTACTATTTTGTGTGCTCGACATGATATTATCTCCAGCGCTGGACCTACTATTTTGTGTGCTCGACATATTATCTTGCGAGTGGGACTTTGACATACTACATGTATCGGAACTTATTATTTTGTGACTGCAACATATTATCTCGAACGTGGTATAAGCGTGATAGAACAATTACAATAAAATTACACTCTGGATTATGTCGCTTAAATAATCTCCATTATAAAATTCAAATCAAATTCTCCATGTGTATGTAAAACGAGACGCTGCAATGTTACACTATCTATAGGAACAATGTCAGTCAATACTATACATGTATATCTGTAAAATACTATTCATCAGTACAATATCACTACTATACAATACTATTTATCAGTACAATACTATACAACACTATTCATCATTACAATACTATACTATATTATTTATCAGTACAAAACCATACAATACTATTTATCAGTACAATACAATACAATACTATTTATCAATACAATAATATTCATCAGTACAATACCATTAGTATACAATACTATTTATCAGTATAATACTATTTATCAGTACAATACCATACAATACTATTTATCAGTACAATACTATTCATCAGTACAATACCACTAGTATACGATACTATTTATCAGTACAATACTATACAATACTATTTATTAGTACAATACCATACAATACTATTTATCAGTACAATACTATACTGTACTATGTATCATTACAATACTATGCTATATTATGTATCATTACAATACTATACTATATCATTTATCAGTACAATATTATACAATACTTTTAATTTATCAATGCTCTCGGAATGCAGATATACTGAATGAGAAATGTTCTTTAGTCATTTATTAAGTTGTTTTACAACATATATTGATTGATTTTTATGGTTATAAATTGAATTATCAGTCATCAACTTTATTGTTGCATTAGCAAATCTTGAAGTGCTGGCGAAATGTGTATCAATTTTCTCACAACCAGTTAATAAGTATGAAGGTATATCGTAGAATAATGACCGCGGTATTCCTTTGATCTTTGCAATAGCCGTGGTAGAATATCAGTCAATGTTTATAGAGAATTCACACTTATTTTCGTACACAGTTCACTTCATTTTCTGACCTCAGACACAATCACTATACATGTACTTGCTTGTCCGCGATTTGAACTTCGCTCATGAAATACGAATATTTTTATTTTTCTCAGATCGTGCTTACCTTTTTATCCGTTTTCGTGCGTTGCTCTCTTTTGTTTGTTTGTTATGTTAAATGTCAATCCATATTTGTCTTCGCTTCCAGTAATTACGAAACAATATAATGTTTCTCCCTCGATAATGTAAAGTCTAGCTTTGTATAAGCATTCGAATGTTATTTTCAGTATCATTGCAAGTTTCGTTCCAGTGATTCATAAATTAAGCACGTTTGAAGCGCAGTTTGAGCAGATGATGATTAGCATTTCAATCTCCTAGATCTGGAAATTAGATAATTTTGAACATCATTTTCCTGATAATTGTTTCTGACGAAATAGAAACGCTACGATAAGCGAACTCGCTGTGATAAATGAGACGTCAATTTCTTCGTTTCTCAATTGAGTGCAGACAAAAGAGAATACACTTTTGAAAGTTTTTGAGTAAAACAATTTCGGATTTTATAATTGTGCGTAAATTAATTATCAAGTACTGATTCTCAATTTCAAATTCCTGATTTGCATCATCAATTTCTTGCTAAATAAGTATAAAATAATTTGTGATGCTAATTTACGAATTTACAACTAGTTCAAAATTTATGACATCAAATCTTTTCATGCATAAGAAACCGTTCTACTTCTTCGCCAAGGTTATCCAAGACGTTAGAAAATTTAAATACCTTGACATTATTTTCTCTAGATCAGATTCCATTTACAAAGCAAAGAAAAACTTGTGTGAACAATCCCAAATCCAAATAGCAATGTAGGGCGTGATAAGAATAATTAGACATTCATTTCTTGGATGTTAGTTTAATTTGTGCAATAAGTTGGTCGTGCCAGCTTTATTCTATGGTTGTGACATTTGAGGTTTTGAAATCCTCAATAAATTTTTAAGACATGTTTTAATTTGAAAAGCAGTACTCTAAGATACATGTGTGGTGAAACTGACCAGTTCCCCTTTGATGTTACTATATAAATAACTAAGATGATTTTCTACTGATTCAGTTTTTTTTTTTTTACAATTCAGAAAACAAAATTATTTTCATTTTATGTAAAAAATTATTCACACCAACAAAATAAAAAAAACAACAACACACAAACACACCTTGGATGAACCGTATACCGGTATGCCAACCGTATACCGGTATGCTACATATTTAATTTACAATATATGGGAATTACCTCCTATATGGAATTATCGATTCTTATAGGTTTTGTGTAAACACCAAATGGATTACTGTTGGAGTAGAGCAGAGAATAAAAGACTATTTTGTATACAAAAGCAGTACAGTAATATCAACACGTCTTCTAGATGTCAGCATTATAAACTAGACTGTGAAAAATACTTCAATACATGTACTGTAGATCACTTTTATTTCGCGAGACATTATTTTCGTGTGGATACAATTATGTATTTATTTACTAGACATTACTTTCGCGAGAGTTTATTCCCGAGAAATAAATTTTCGCGAAAGGCTACTCTCGCAGTAATGGTACACGAGTCGTAGTCGGAACAAGCTTTAGTTGACTACAGAGAGAATCCGGGCACGTTTTCCGCTCATTATCTTCCCTTGACAAAGTTTTTTGTTTTCAGTCAAAAACTTCCCTACCGCTTAAAAACTTTGTCGGTGTTTTCTGCTTCTATCGCACTTAAAACTACCATTTTAGTATAGATTTGTTCCTGAGAAAATTCTTTTGGTATAAGTTATGTGACAATTCATTATTGATAAAGGTGCTACTTTTGAATTTTCACTTGTTTTGACTTTCATCGCCATTTTTCCATGTAATTGATAATGTCAAATTCACATGATTCGCCACCGTGAGGCATGGTCCTTACTATCTGCCTTGACGCAAGAATGATTTGTGTAATGTAACGCACTCTATTGTGATTGATTGATTGATTGAATGTTGTTTAACGTCCCTCTCGAGAATATTTCATTCATATGGAGACGTCACCGTTGCCGTTGAAGGGCTGCATTTAGGCCCAATGCTCGGCGCATATGGCCTTTGAGTAGGGAGGGATCTTTATTGTGCCACACCTGCTGTGACACGGGGCCTCGGTTTTTGCGGTCTCATCCGAAGGACCGCCCCATTTACTAGCCTCTTACGACAAGCAAGGGGGTACTGAGGACCTATTCTAACCCGGATCCCCATGGGATTACACCACCCTATTGTGAAGAAAGTGTCTTGCTTAAAAATACAGATAGATACACTTACATTTAGCATAGACTCAACTGATTTTACAAACTGAAAATCTGAAATAACAAATTCAAAGTGCTAATTTATCAGTAGAAAATTGTTAATTTGTAATTGTAAATAAGAAGAGAAGTACATGTACGACCCTAATGAGTTTCCGTACTGATATCTACAAAATGCACGTACATTGTTGATGTGAAACGTCGTCATTGAAGTGTTTTCAGAAAGTGAAAGATCGTGATCTCCGCCTGAAGGAATTCTGTTTTCCAGACAGCATTGTATTCACAAGAGGACAACTTATCTTTATACAAAAACATTTTCGCAGGATCGAAGTTGCTACAAACAATTTAAGAACTGCAGAAAATGTCTTCAGAACTCTAATTCCGCATTGTGGACAAGCATAATTTTCGCTGCATGTTAATGTCAGATTATGAAAGGTTAAATCGATGAGTGTTTTTCTCATACATTTGAAACAAATTGATATCTGTTAGAGTGTGAAACAGTTCCTAATTTGCGCCTTTTAAAATGGGAATCAATGATTTCGTTACTTCACTGTGAAGTGGACTTATTCAATGTATCCACTGTTAAGTTGAATTAATTGCTCACTCCACTCTCAAGTGGAAATTGGTTTCTCCACTGTTAATTTGATTAATTGCTGACCACATTATTAAGTTGAATTAATTGCTGACCCCATTGTTAAGTTGAATTAATTGCTTACTCCACTGTTAAGTTGAATTAATTTGTCTCTCCACTGTTAAGTTTATTAATTGCTGACCCAACTGTTAAGTTGAATTAATTGCTTACTCCACTGTTAAGTTGAATTAATTGGTCTCTCCACTGTTAAGTTGAATTAATTGCTGACTCCACTGTTAAATTGAATTAATTGCTGACTCCACTGTTAAGTTGAATTAATTGCTGACTCCACTGTCAAGATGAATTAATTACTGACCCCACTGTCAAGTTGAATTAATTACTGACTCCACTGTCAAGTTGAATTAATTTGTTTCTCCACTGTTAAGTTGAATTAATTGCTGACCCCACTGTTAAGTTGAATTAATTGCTGACTCCACTGTCAAGTTGAATTAATTGCTGACTCCACTGTCAAGTTGAATTGATTGGGCTCTCCACTGTCAAGATGAATTAATTGCTGACTCCACTGTCAAGTTGAATTAATTGGTCTCTCCACTGTTAAGTTGAATTAATTGCCGACTCTACTGTTAAGTGGAGATTGGTTTCTCCACTGTTAATTTGATTAATTGCTGACCCCATTATTAAGTTGAATTAATTGCTGACCCCATTGTTTAGTTGAATTAATTGCTTACTCCACTGTTAAGTTGAATTAATTTGTCTCTTCACTGTTAAGTTTATTAATTGCTGACCCCACTGTTAAGTTGAATTGATTGCTGACCCTACTGTTAAGTTGAATTAATTGCTGATTCCACTGTTAAGATGAATTAATTGCTGACCCCATTGTTAAGTTGAATTAATTGCTGATTCCACTGTTAAGTTGAATTAATTGCTTACTCCAATGTTAAGTTGAATTAATTGCTGATTCCAATGTTAAGTTGAATTAATTGCTGACTCCACTGTTAAATTGAATTAATTGCTGACTCCACTGTTAAATTGAATTAATTGCTGACTCCACTGTTAAGTTGAATTAATTGCTGACTCCACTGTCAAGTTGAATTAATTGCTGACTCCACTGTCAAGTTGAATTGATTGGGCTCTCCACTGTCAAGATAAATTAATTGCTGACTCCACTGTCAAGTTGAATTAATTGCTGACCCCACTGTTAAGTTGAATTAATTGCTGACCCCACTGTTAAGTTGAATTAATTGCTGACTCCACTGTTAAGATGAATTAATTGCTGACCCCATTGTTAAGTTGAATTGATTGCTGACCCCACTGTTAAGTTGAATTAATTGCTGATTCCACTGTTAAGATGAATTAATTGCTGACCCCACTGTTAAGTTGAATTAATTGCTGACTCCACTGTTAAAATGAATTAATTGCTGACCCCATTGTTAAGTTGAATTGATTGCTGACCCCACTGTTAAGTTGAATTAATTGCTGATTCCACTGTTAAGATGAATTAATTGCTGACCCCATTGTTAAGTTGAATTAATTGCTGACCCCATTGTAAAGTTGAATTAATTGCTGACTCCACTGTCAAGTTGAATTAATTGGTCTCTCCACTGTTAAGTTGAATTAATTGCCGACTCTACTGTTAAGTGGAAATTGGCTTCTCCACTGTTAATTTGATTAATTGCTGACCACATCATTAAATTGAATTAATTGCTGACCCCACTGTTAAGTTGAATTAATTGCTGACTCCACTGTTAAATTGAATTAATTGCTGACTCCACTGTTAAGTTGAATTAATTGTTGACTCCACTGTCAAGATGAATTAATTGCTGACTCCACTGTCAAGTTGAATTAATTGCTGACACCACTGTTAAGTTGAATTAATTGCTGACCCCACTGTTAAGTTGAATTAATTGCTGACTCCACTGTCAAGTTGAATTAATTGCTGACTCCACTGTCAAGTTGAATTGATTGGGCTCTCCACTGTCAAGATAAATTAATTGCTGACTCCACTGTCAAGTTGAATTAATTGCTGACCCCACTGTTAAGTTGAATTAATTGCTGACCCCACTGTTAAGTTGAATTAATTGCTGACCCCACTGTTAAGATGAATTAATTGCTGACCCCATTGTAAAGTTGAATTAATTGCTGACTCCACTGTCAAGTTGAATTAATTGGTCTCTCCACTGTTAAGTTGAATTAATTGCTGACTCTACTGTTAAGTGGAAATTGGTTTCTCCACTGTTAATTTGATTAATTGCTGAACACATTATTAAATTGAATTAATTGCTGACCCCATTGTTAAGTTGAATTAATTGCTTACTCCACTGTTAAGTTGAATTAATTGCTGACCCCACTGTTAAGTTGAATTAATTGCTGACTCCACTGTCAAGTTGAATTAATTGCTGACTCCACTGTCAAGTTGAATTGATTGGGCTCTCCACTGTCAAGATAAATTAATTGCTGACTCCACTGTCAAGTTGAATTAATTGCTGACCCCACTGTTAAGTTGAATTAATTGCTGAGCCCACTGTTAAGATGAATTAATTGCTGACCCCATTGTAAAGTTGAATTAATTGCTGACTCCACTGTCAAGTTGAATTAATTGGTCTCTCCACTGTTAAGTTGAATTAATTGCCGACTCTACTGTTAAGTGGAAATTGGTTTCTCCACTGTTAATTTGATTAATTGCTGACCACATTATTAAATTGAATTAATTGCTGACCCCACTGTTAAGTTAAATTAATTGCTGACTCCACTGTTAAATTGAATTAATTGCTGACTCCACTGTTAAGTTGAATTAATTGCTGACTCCACTGTTAAGCTGAATTAATTGCTGACCCCACTGTCAAGCTGAATTAATTACTGACTCCACTGTCAAGTTGAATTAATTGATTTCTCCACTGTTAAGTTGAATTAATTGCTGACCCCACTGTTAAGTTGAATTAATTGCTGACTCCACTGTCAAGTTGAATTAATTGCTGACTCCACTGTCAAGTTGAATTAATTGGGCTCTCCACTGTCAAGATAAATTAATTACTGACTCCACTGTCAAGTTGAATTAATTGCTGACCCCACTGTTAAGTTGAATTAATTGCTGACCCCACTGTTAAGTTGAATTAATTGCTGACCCCACTGTTAAGATGAATTAATTGCTGACCCCATTGTTAAGTTGAATTAATTTGCTGGCCCCATGGTTAAGATGAATTAATTGATGACCCCATTGTTAAGTTGAATTGATTGCTGACCCCACTGTTAAGTTGAATTAATTGCTGATTCCACTGTTAAGATGAATTAATTGCTGACCCCATTGTTAAGTTGAATTAATTGCTGATTCCAATGTTAAGTTGAATTAATTGCTGACTCCAATGTTAAGTTGAATTAATTGCTGATTCCAATGTTAAGTTGAATTAATTGCTGACTCCAATGTTAAGTTGAATTAATTGCTGACTCCAATGTTAAGCTGAATTAATTGGTCTCTCCACTGTTAAGTTTATTAATTGCTGACTCCCCTGTTAAGTTCGGTAAGTATTTGGTGACTCTGCTGTTTGAAATATCTAGTACCTACGAAGTTTAATTATTTGGACTCCACTCTTCAGTTCACGATGGATTACTTGCTGACTTCAGTGTTAAGTTGACAATGCATTATTTGGTGACATTACTTCTAGGTTGAGATACAAGGGGGGGGGGGGGGGGTCATTTGAGTTGAATCATTTAGTGATCCCACGCTTAAGGTGACTTATTTCTGCTTTTGTATTGAATTATTTGCTGATCACAGTCCTGAACTGATGATGAATTATTTGTTGACACCATTTCTAGGCTGAGTTATTAGTTAAATCCAAGATTTATTTGGCAAATCCACATTTAAGTTGACTTATTTGCTGCCTACGCTGTTAAGTGAGTTATATGGCTGACACCACTACTCAAGGGGTAATGGATTACTTGGTGACTCCACTGTTAAATAACAGTACTCCGGAACTCAACTGTAAGTTGAATTATCTGGTAATTCAACTATTAAATTGGATTATTTGGATCTATTATCCCCATTGTTAAGTTGACGATGCTGTTTCTCTTTGCAATAATATCACACGATTTGCGATACAACAAAAACCAATTCCTCAATAGCATTGTCATTGTAAACCCTCATCATGATGAAATTGAAATCCCTCATCATGATGAAATTGAAATCCCTCATCGTGAATTACGTGGGAACCCATGTTAGAATAGGTCCTCAGTACCCCTTGTTTGTCGTAAGTGGCGACTAAATGGGGCGGTCCTTCGGATGAGATCGCAAAAACCGAAGTCCCGTGTCTCAGCAGGTATGGTACGATAAAGATCCCTCCCTGCTCAAAGGTCGTAAGCGCCGAGCATAGACCTAAAACCCTTTGCAGCACTTCACCGGCAATGGTGAAGTCTCCATATGAGTGAAAAATTATCGTTAAACAAAATACAACCAACCAACCCTTATCATGATGAAATGGAAATCCCTTATCACGATATTGAAATCCCTCATCATGATGAAATGGAAATCCCTTATCAAGATATTGAAATCCCTCATCATGATGAAATGGAAATCCCTTATCAAGATATTGAAATCCCTCATCATGATGAAATTGAAATCCCTTATCACGATATTGAAATCCCTCATCACGATATTGAAATCCCTCATCATGATGAAATGGAAATCCCTTATCACGATATTGAAATCCCTCATCGTGATGAAATGGAAATCCCTTATCACGATATTGAAATCCCTTATCACGATATTGAAATCCCTCATCATGATGACACTTTTTGAAGACGTTAATTTTTTATTAATCATCGCCGTTAACTTGGTATTGGATTTTGGATTCTCTATGTACTGTCTAATGGAATTTTCGAGCTAGATGCACTATTGAAACATTTATCCAAACCTTCGATCTCCGTTTTGGGAATATCTAGTATAGATCTCGTAAATCATTATGTAAGACGTGGAAGTGCCGTGGACCACAAATGTCACGGAGCCCCCATGCTTATACTAGTGTAAAGATGCGTTACATAAGACTGATTTATAATGGAACCACACAAATCAATACTAGGCGATAATCGTGCTTATGTATGGAACACAGTAGTTGCCTTTGAAATTGCTGTGCTTCTACAATTACGTCATCTGATTTCGATGTCATGTCCCAAGTTTTCATAATTACGGTCGGTGCATTCTTATCATATTCGGTGATTATTACACTGGATGATTTCATGACTTCGGTACTTTTTAATGATGTTCGGTGTTTGCACAATTATGTTCGGTGCTGGTTTCTGTTACTACATGTATGTTAGCCATTGTTACCATTTCCATGAGCGATAAATCATCGCTCGCAGAAATAGCCGAGTAGTTACGATTGTTACGTTAGATGCTTTCTTTGTAATGTTCGGCGCTTTCCGTTATGATAATTATGTTCGGTGCTTTCTTTGTTATGTTCGGTGATTTCCGTTATGATAATTATGTTCGGTGCTTTCTTTGTTATATTCGGTGGTTTCCGTTACTATGTTTGATGATTTCTGGGTTGTTGTTTTTTCGTTCGGGGCTTTCTCTGTTATGTTCGATAGTTTCCGTTATTATGTTCGATGGTTTCCGTTATTATGTTCGCTGGTTTCCGTTAAATTATGTTCGGTGCTTTCTTTGTTATGTTCGGTGGTTTCCGTTTAAAGGCATAGGGTCTCAATCTCTACCCAGAGTTTTCGTTCCTTACACTCACTTACACCTCTGTCAACGTCTCAAGGGTTTTACAAGATTTTTGTAAAATGGCACGTATGCTCAAATAAAGTATGGTTTTGACTTCAGTTACAAAAATATACGTAAATAAATAAATATTGAGCAGATGTCAAAGTTATTTTGTGACACATGAAGCATTGATTTGGGTTGAAACGTGGATATTGGGTAGTTCTATTGGACCAGGCCTATACATAGGTACATGAAGAATATATAGTGATGGAAAAAAATATACAACTAGTTGCTTGTCCTACATTTTCCCGATATTTTATAAAATAGTTCTTAGTTTTATTAGCCGTAAAAAAAGTGGATTTACATGTGGAATAACATTGGTTATTTTGAGACGTTAAACGACAACTCTGGGTAGAGATTGATAGGGTCTATCTTTTATCTCAAAAATGACATCACAATCTTTTGCAAGAAGAACGCCAAAAAAAAACACCAAAAAACAAAAAAAAAAAACCCCCAAAAAACAAACAACAAATTCATAGTATTAATTATGAGTTATCTATAGCTGCAGCGCTTTGAAATTGAAGTCATTTTGACGTTTTAGCCCTTTATAAAATTTTGTCTGGAGGACAATATAGATAAGTTTATTCCAATTTTGGGCCCAGAGGGCATAACAGTAACACATGTACAGTTTATAAAGAAGGAAATTCAAAAAAGAAAGAAAGTTTACAACATTAACTACAGGTTACATAGACTGCAAACTGCATGTGGATGCAGCATGTTGAGGAAACAAGTACATACATATATGAATTGCTAATCATGTATATATACAAGTAGATGGACAGTATCAGTATTATACCAATACATGAATAATAAACTATAATGATTTTTGCAGTTTTAAAGCATCACTTCTTTTTCTGAAAGTTTGCACTAAATATTCACTCAATTTGACAATTACTGGTTTGTCTTCATTAATCATCAACCAAGTAAATTTGTCCTTATTTATTAGATAGATAAAAAAAAATTGTTGAGCTTGTATATACCATTAAAAAACATATTTCTCTCTTCAACATAGAATGGACAATCAGTAAGGAAATGAAATTCATCTTCTACACAATTAAGGTTACATAATTCACATATTCTTTTATTTCTTTCTAAAGAAATCTTCTGACCAGAATTGGTTTTTGTAAATTCATATCTTCCACTTTCAATTCGAAGGTCATGTGCACTAATTCGAAATCTACATAGAGTTTTTCTTAATTCTAGGGATTCTAAAAATATATAACTTTCCATAGTAAAGTTTTCTTTATACGAAAAATATGTTGTGAGTTTTGCTGATTTCTGACCCTCTTCACGTCGTTTTGACCAGTAAAGTAAAAATTGTTTCCGTACCTGATTCTTCATTTGTTTTTTGAAAAATGAGAATTTGAGATTTTTACAATTGGGTACCAAAATGCCCATTTTTTCCTTAAAAAATTAATGTTTTTGTACCAACAATTTATATTATATGAATTCAGATTGATATTCTCTGTATAAGCACTGTATAACAGAGATGATTCTGGGCAATTCTCAAGTCTATGCCAATATAGTAAAATACTTTGGATTATAGAGTAGAACATAGGATATCTACCCAATTCAGAGATTATTGCAATATTAGTACTTCTTTTACAGGCACCCAGTAAATGTTTACAAAACTTAATATTCAGGTTTTCTACCTCCCAATTTTTAAAGATATCATATAAATCTCTGCCTTTTTCCAGCATGCGTGTTAAAAGTGTTCCCCACATCTCGCAGCCATACAAGGCGATGGGTTTTACCATATGGTCAAAAAGATGCAAAAATGTTTTAATTGGTAGATCGATAGATTTGATATCTTTATAAAGTTTGAATGAGGCCTTAAGAGCTTTATTGTATAGATCAGATTTTGCTTCCTTGAATGAACCACAGGAGGATAATATTACTCCTAGATATTTATATTTGTTAGTACATTCAATACATATGTTACCGAACACAAAATTTTCTTTAATTAGGTGTCCGCTTTTATTAAAAATGACTACTTTTGTCTTATTGGTATTAATTTCTAAGCACCAATCGTTGCAATATTTTTCAAGTAAGTTTAGTTTGTTTTGAAGTCCATTTTGGTTTTCTGAATTTCTGAAAGCAGTACAAGATCGTCCGCATATAGAAGAGAGGTGATTATCTTTCCAGAAAGATTGATAGAGCCAATGGTTTCTTCATCCAGTAATTTAGAAAAATCGTTCAAAAATATTTTAAATATTTTTGGTCTTAAGACATCACCTTGTCGAACTCCTATCTCTGGTGTATATGGAAGGGTTAACTTGTTCCCTACTTTTATGAAAATATAAATCTCGCATAGAAACCGTTTTTAAAAATGTCGTATCACCAAAAACGGTTTCTATGCGAGATTTGTGTATTCCATTGAAATATATCAACTCTGAAGTTACATATTTTATCAAAAATACGTCCGGAATACCCAAGGAATTGAACATTTAAAATTAAAAGAAGGGGGGTACCGGAAGTCCTGTCCACAAGCACCTGTGAATAAAATGTCTTGTAAAGTTTATCTTATATATACTAGATATCTGCATGTATAAAAGTGATGGGATATCTTATAAAGAAAAAAATATAAGATGTCTTATAAAAGATACAAGATATCTCGTAAACTTTAGAAGATATAACTTTTATCAGATACCTTATAAATTTTATCTTTTAAACAGGAATAACCGTGTTATACTTGTAATCCATCGCAGTATCCATAGGTATGGGAGGGGGAATACAGGGTGAAAAAGGCGAGCTCCGACATGTAAAGAAAAGGCAGGATAGCAATATCCCAGAATTCAAATAGTGCTGAATATTGAAAAGAAAAGAAAAAGACGGGATCGAAAATGCTGCGGGAAAAGGCAGGATCCACAGTTGCCTCTATATCCCAATAAAAATTGAAAGGTTACTCCCTTAAATTCCTGTAGATACTTGTCAGTTTTAAGTGATCAGAAATTTCAGTACATGTTTCTATAGGCGATTTTGTCCGTTTAAGAACAATGCTTTTGTTTTGTTGTCTCTTTCACATTCACAGTTTCCATATCGTTATTTTAAAATAAATCTCTCAGAGGATATTTTCGAAATCTTGCAAAGCATTGGAAAAGATCGATGTCGGAAATTTTTTAAAATTCAAATAGTTAGGGGGAAGAGGGGGTAAAAACTCGTGTAAGTTTCTGTCATCCAACATCGATTACACGTTAGTGGGAAAAAAAGACAACTGACTTTAAAACCACATAATAATACATTTTAATAAACGCTTAATAGTTTCAATGTACACTTTCATTTGTTTTACTTGTTAATCGATTAGTTTCAACATACTTCATATTTAGTTTTGTATTGGGGAGGGGGTGGGGTGGGGTGGGGGGTGTCTTGGTGAGAACTATGCGAACTCAGTTTATTCAAACATTGAACATTTGATCTCGCCCCTAAAATAATTTGTCAGATTAAGTAATAAGATCAATAGATATTCTACTTCGAGAAAACATTTATTTTCAACACATGGCATGCTTTGATGTCTTTTACTGTTATATATACCCACATTTTCGTAAGAAATTCGGAAGTAACCATCGCTAGATACTGTTAATTGAATGAAGAACGGCAAGTTCTGTGAATTCTAGCAAAAACTAAATTCCCCAAACCATCCCTCTCCTGTACATGTAACACATTATTAAAGAAATTCAGCATTTCGTTAGCATTCTATAACGTCATAATAAACCACAGCAAAGGTCGATTGTTAATGTTGCGATACTGGCGTACCTTTGAACCTATATCACTGGTCCACCCCTAACTGTATGTCCATAGGAGTTTGAAATTTTATCAATAAAGTTAATAAAATGTACTTGATTGACCAAGCCTTGAGCTATGGTCAATCAAGTACATTTTATTAACTTTATTGTTAAATTTCAAGTTCCTATGGTATGTCCATGATTGCGATTACCCGTTGTACGAACGCGACATTCGCTTCGTCTATATAAATATAAATACATGTATATACATGTATATATATATAAAGTCTCTTTTTTGGAAGTAAAATACAGAAAAAACTCTAAATACTTTGTTGAAATATTTCGACCGTGTTACCGGTCTTCTTCACAAAAACACGACTGAAGAAGACCGGTAACCCGGTCGAAATATTTCAACAAAGCGTTTAGAGTCTCTCTCTCTCTCTCTTTCTCTCTTTCTCTCTCTCTCTCTCTCTCTCTCTCTCTCTCTCTCTCTCTCTCTATATATATATATATAACTGACTCGGCATAAATTGCAATAAAATCAGTAGCAAAGAAATTTTCAACACTTCGTTTGTGTTCAGACCACAGGGGCTCGTCATTCTATATTTATTTGTAAATATAGAATAGACGATGTCAAATTTTAAAAAGACAAATATTTCGTGACGAGTCCCTGTGTTCAGACGAAATATGCTTCTCTTGGATTTTCTTTGCAGTTTCTTGAAAGTAATTTCCCTAAAAATTTCTCGCAATTCTACAAATTAAAGACACCTTTGGTACATTGTCAGGGGTACAATTATTTCTTCTTAACTAGAGCAAAGCTCGTTGCAAAGCAACGAGAGGTCTTCCGTCGGAGCTGTGTGACATAAAAACCTTGAACTTGACCATATGTCCTTGAGTCAGGTCCTAATGCAGCCTCAAGGCAGGCAACCAAACAGAAAATCCTCAATAGGTAAAAACAAAAGAGGTAGACATAAGGCAGATTGAAAGCAGGCACGTAACATCGTTTTTGAAAGTGGGGGGGGGGGGGGGGGGGGGGGGGGGGCAGCCAGAAAAAAAAAATTCCACTTACCAAAAAATCTTTGACAAGCAAAAAAAAAAAAGAAAGAAAGAAAACGGACAATTTCCCAAAGTCAAAAATCCTATTTCGGGGGGGTGGGGTGGGGTGGGGTAGGTTCCAACTTTTCTGTACACCAAAAAATTTGTTCTTTACATAACATTAGCGCATTTCACTACACAAGTGGGGGGGGGGGGGGGGGGGGCAACAGACCTTCCAATGACCATTTTCATAGTAAATTAACAGTAAAACGTTAGGTTTCCTGCCCCCCCCCCCCCCCCCTGGGTTTTACGTGCCTGGAAAGGGCATGACCGTAAATTAACGATCTGTATTGTATACTGTCAAGCATATGTTGGCAAAAATATTGGAGGGTGGGAACTGGAACTTCCTGTCCTTACACCAATCATTTGAAAAATCCGATTTTATTAAAAACATAATTTTCTGTAAATCGTTGTGTTTGCAAATTACATTAAAACGGTAATGTTTTTGTGTGTACATGTATTGCCGCTGATCGCTGGTACACATGCGATGGCTCCGACCTCGGGCAATCGAGCCATGGGTTACGTAATTGTAAACAAGAACAAACCCCGGTGTGTATGTAAAATGCTTGCAGTTAATGACTGAATGAAATGAGACTGATTCGATGTGGATTTCTGATGATTTTCTATACATGTTTAGAGTTGGTATAATCATGATAAGAACCCGTGATTTAAAAAATAAAGTTTATAAATTATTTGTTATGCTTACAAAAAGGATCCATTTTTTTCACTTTGTAGAGAATGCAGAAAGCTTGTGTATCAACTGGCTAAAGTAGAGTTAAATCACAGATTGCTTGTCCACATGTGATGAATCTCCAAAATTAAACACAATAAGACGCTCGAGATGTATATATATATATATTTGGGGCGCTCTTGCCTTTTTCATTTCACTTATAAAAACCGCATCTACTTGCACGCATGATTGTATTTAGATGAAATGAAATGAACCGACAAATAAATCCTTCTGTATGCAGACAATTATAAGTTAATAAAACTTAAAACTACTTCATTTTATTTAGTACGATTTTTTCTGACAATTAGAAACGTCACATACCCTTACCGTAAACTTATTGTGAGGAAAATGACAACCCGATAAATAATCAGGAAAATTGTGTAGGTTTTTTTAAATGTATGTATAACTTGACACAAATATTATGAGGTCCATTGATCACTAACTCGAAATGTTTGCGGTAGCATCTTTACAATTACTTTATAATTGAAATAAAACATAATATAATTGTTAATTAAGTATGATATAATGTAAAAGGATTCAAAATGATTTCAAACATAATTTTCCAGTAATTGATGTGTTTATTTATGCGATGGACGAAAGCCGAGTTAGTTTCGATGTTTTTGTTTTGATTATGCAAGCTTGTCACTCTGGCCACCTGCGAGCGAGGCGAGAGTTGGGTTACATAACTGTATAAACAACGCTGACCGTGAAGAATGTAAACAGCTTGCAGTTATTGACCATGATTTATTTTACGTTTGAACGTTTTATTTTTATGTATATTACTTATTTTAATTCTAATATGAAACAAATAAAAGATAATTTATCTCTCTCCTTTTGTTGTTTTTGAAGGTTTGTTTATGTTAAAACGAAAGAAAAAGAGAAATGTATCATTAAATAATTTGTATTTGAACCACAGAGCATGTTAAAAACCTTATTTAAAATGAATATTAGTATCTATTGTAGTCAGGTATGTTATTTTTAGCAAGTTTATTTCAGTTATACGCATGAAGAGTTCTCGCTCACTTGCCAAATGAAAATGGCTACTTGTTTACGGGTATAGCTTTTTACTCTAATATAACACAAGATTCGAACAAAATAACAATTTCATGAGATAAATAAGATGTTAAAGAACAACTTTTCCATCGGAAGCCATATCGAATTCTTTGCCGTTTTTGAGCTATAAAGCAAAAACTTTTAGGGGCCGTAGATCCCTAATTTAAGGGGCCAGCCCCTTTTTACTGGTGTCAAATAAAAGCTCTTGAAATTCTACACAACTTTTATTCTACATGTCTTAACAAAATATTTTTAGTTTAAAAGATACAAAGGAAATTATGTGCAAATTTTCGCTCTTTCAGGCGTCCTGATTTTTGACCCCTCTCTATCGCCATTTTAAATGGCGAAATCAAAAAACAAAATATGATGTGCACAACTACAATGCTTCTACTTTACCAATTCAGTGTTTTCTCTGCTCCAATTATTATAGTCTCGGAGCCTTTATCTGGAAACCAAAGCCCCTAAAATTTCATTAAAAGGGAAATAACTCGCAAGCGGAAGAGAATATCCAAAATGTTTAAAAGTATTTTGAAAGTCTTTAGTAAAATGTATTAAAGCTGAAAATTTGAGCAAAATCGGTTGAGGAATGAGCGAGATATGAAGCTTCAAAGTTAGCGTCTAGGAAAAAAAAAAAAAGAATAATAAGAATAATCTTAACCAGCACAATAAGTAGAAGGCCTTCCGTTGCTACGGAAGACCTTAATAAATTTTGTCTGATTTCTCTATTAATATACACTTGATTTCTTTTTAATTTCATACTCGATTAACAAAAGTACATCCGGTGTGAGCTTCGTTGGCGACATTTTCGGTGCAAGAGTTCCCATGATTGACAATTTTATAACGTGGCCTTTGCGACGCCTAATTTCTTACTGATTTTACCATAAAATAAACCCTCGGCATGTAATTTTAAAATCAACGTCATTGTTTTAGTTGGTATTGGTTTTCCCATTTCGCAGTCTCTTCCATTGTGCTAAAAGATTATGTAATGACACGCTAGTGTAAAGACACGTGTGACCATCTAAAATTATTTTTATTCCCGCCCCTTTAAATATTGGTCCAATTGCAGTGATTGTTCTTTCCTTGATGCGTCAACATTGACAGATTTGTTTTGAAACCAACTATCCGACACCTCGAATGAACTTGAGAAGCTGAGTCGTTCACACTTACTGTAAATTCACAGTAATACATTTCATCGTGTTTCTCGTTGGCTGTATATCCACTCTGTCCCACTTGGGCATTCAAAGTTCCACTAAATGCACCTCCTATACAGAAGAGTTTGTATCTCGAAACTGGCGTATTGAAGTGTTGTACAAACAAAGGGATTTAATGACGCTTGTATATAATCTGTCCGCGCTTTTATTGCCAAAAATAAAAGCATACATGGAAACTTTTTTTTTTAAATGAATAAGAGCGGGGTGTGGGTGCACGTGGTCACCACCCCCTATCAAATAAGCGAATTCATCATACCTCCCTATCGAAAGCTGCTCGCTCAAAAATATCTTTACTCTTGGAAAAATCACTATCAAACACATAAGGTTTTCGAGTTTTCGTATTCGCAAATATTATTCGCCAGACGGAAGCGCGGGAACAACGTAATCCCGATGTCAACAAATACACGTGCAGTTACCACAGCCCTTACCGTATTATGTGATTCCGGGTTTCTTTACTGCGGAAATTCAATCATACAACATAGTCGGTATGTGTCTTTAAATGTGAAAACAACCATCTCATAACAAAATGTGACACTCCTCCTTCGTAGTCTATTTTTAGAGCCCATGAATAAAAGTAAACAAAGCAGAAATCGGTAGTTTTCGATCACAATTTGAAAACTAGGAGTAATGGTCTTATCAAATTTTAGCAGACTTACATTATATTTCTATATCAGGTGATAGATGATTTGGGAAATGATTAATAGTTCAGAATATTAACTGGGGGAAAAAAAAGAAAAGAAAATCGTAGTATTTCGGTTAACGGCCATCTTGAATAACCAATCGCATCTCTACTCGACTATTTCTTTCGGACGAGTGTGATGCCATCGCATAGATAACTTTCTCTTGTAAGTATCTCCAGATACCCATAAGGATTCCTTGCCAATATAAAGCAACTTATATGTATATACCCATAAGGATTTCTTGCCAATATAAAGCAAATTATATGTGTGTGTGTGTGTGTATATGTATATATATATTAAAAGAAATAGAATAAACAGTACACAAAGTTAAAAATTTAACGCAAGCGCTTTCATTTTATAATCCTCAGGCGTTACATTTTAAAATAGTTTTGAAATGGTTTGACGTCATAAAGGCGTCCTAACATTTCACGTACATAACGACGTCATAAACGAATGAAGGGAAAAGGATTTTACGTTAAGCATATTATGACGTCATAGATAATAACAGTAAACATATTTTACAGTAAGCTATTGAGAGCCGGTTTTAAATTTTAATAAAGTGTCTTTCTTTTTCTCGTCGGGAAATAGTATTTTCTGTATACAGTTTATAAAACGGAAATACACTGAATTGTCCGTGGCCACACACATCTATATGTTCACTAACTTTAATTTATTTTACCCATACTTAAGGGAAGGAAGTTCGTTCGAATTTAACAACAAGGAATTTACGGTTAATTCAGATATGACGTGATCCACCAAAAATTTAATTTATGTTATAACATGTGCTGGCTGTGGAAAACATTATATCGGTGAAACTGGAACTACTCTGCGAACTCGTATACGAGTTCATAAACAACACATTTCAGCACCCGAATACAGAAAAATTAAAGTTAGTGAACATATAGATGTGTGTGGCCACGGACAATTCAGTGTATTTCCGTTTTATAAACTGTATACAGAAAATACTATTTCCCGACGAGAAAAAGAAAGACACTTTATTAAGACTTTAAAACCGGCTCTCAATAGCTTACTGTAAAATATGTTTACTGTTATTATCTATGACGTCATAATATGCTTAACGTAAAATCCTTTTCCCTTCATTCGTTTATGACGTCGTTATGTACGTGAAATGTTAGGACGCCTTTATGACGTCAAACCATTTCAAAACTATTTTAAAATGTAACGCCTGAGGATTATAAAATGAAAGCGCTTGCGTTAAATTTTTAACTTTGTGTACTGTTTATTCTATTTCTTTTAATATTTTATACCGGACACTGTGATTTTTTAAAAAAAACACAATTTGGATATATATATATATATATATATATATATATATATATATATATATATATATATATATTTTAAATATCCTCCCTTAGCGTCGTAATTTAAAAAAAAAAAGAAAAGATTTTATTTGATTTAAGGGCCAAATTTGAGAAGGACCGAAACAGCTTAAGGCCGAAATAACTACAGACCGAAACCGTGACGTTATTTGTCAACACTCCATTTACGCAACCACGGATTCTCGTGCGTATAAACGTGAGCACTGAACGTGAGCTTACAAAACCTGGAAGCAGCAGATCATTGTGCAATTGTGGAAGAAACCTTTGTAAACGTAAGTACATTGCGTGTTTATGACATTATTTCTGATAAAATAGATATCGGATATATTATAATTTTTAAACTATAGATTAACCAATTTCTTTGTACGATTTTGAATAGCCAGTCGTGTTGTTTTGCAATTAAATCGTTTGATTGATATTTTGTCAATGAAAAATAAATATTTGTGTGTTAGGTTTGACATACATGTGAAGTCTGAAGATTCCACAATTTTATTCATTCATCACGACTATTGAAATGGTCAGTCCAGTGGTCAGTCTCAATCAGCACTATGTACATAAAATTGTCAGGGGCGGATCCAATTTTCTGAAATTATCATCAATTATCTAGTAGAAAAAAACTCAGATTTCGAGGACCTATCGACCCAAGAATGTATTATATATAAATTACAGTGGAATCGGTGCTTTACGAGATAATAACATGGTATTGAATAAATTTGTGCCGGTTTTTGCGGAAAGGGGGGGGGGGGGTCTGTCTAGAGGTTCATCAAAAATTTACGATTGCATGAATATTCATAAGGAAAATATGATCATATACAAAATACAAATGTTAAAGCATGAAGGTCAAGAAAAATGTTTGAAGACAAAGGGAAGGGAGTTGTATTAAAGTTCTATAAATTCTTTTTCCAATAGATGAGTTTCAGCCCCCTTCCAGATTGTCTCTGATAAGGACAGGACGGTCTGTCTGTCAGACTTAAACTCCGAATCTCTAGTAGAATATATAAATGTGTATGGTGGTTGTGTATTCCTAGAGCAATTGAAGAAGAAAAAACCTGATTCTGCTTATATATAAGCACATGATCAATGTTTATTGCATGACACTGAAAAAGAAATTTATTGTAATGATACAATCTTTGTACTTTTTATCCTAGCAGAGTCATGATGGATCACAGAATAGGCTGGATATTTTTAATCCTTCTGACTTGCTCTGTGTGGCTTGTGATGGTCACATTTAATGGACTTGCAGGTGGTGCAGGACAAGATCTAGGTAATTTTACTCCATTGCAACCAAGATTAACACATTGAACACATTTGCAGGCAGCCATGAATATCTATAATTAATAGTTAGTTATACCCCCCCCCCCCCCGCAACAAGTTGGGGGGGGGGGTATACTGGAATCGGGTTGTCCGTCCGTCCGTCTGTAGATGCAATGGTTTCCGGACTCTAAAGCATTATCCTTTCCACCGACCGTCACCATATCATATATATGGACTACCCATGGGATGAAGATGCTCCCTATTGATTTTGGGGTCAAAGGTCAAGCCCACTGGACATCAAAGTAGCAATATGGTTTCAGGGCTTTAAAGTGCTATCCTTTCCACCTACAGTCACCATATCATACATATGGACTACCCATGGGATGAAGATGTTCCCTATCGATTTTGGGGTCAACAGGTCAAAAGTCAAGCGCACTGGACATCGCAGTAGCAATATCGATTTTGGGGTCAAAAGGTCAAAGGTCAAGCGCACTGGATATCGAAGTAGCAATATGGTTTCTGGGCTCTAAAGCATTATCCTTTCCACCTACAGTCACCATATCATACATATGGACTACCCATGGGATGAAGATGTTCCCTATCGATTTTGGGGCAACAAGTCAAAGGTCAAGCGCACTGGACATCGAAGTAGCAATATGGTTCGGTTTGTTATGCCATTTGTTTTTTACACTCAGAAAAGAGGTAGTTTATACCTATTACCAACACCCTTTGGGAGATTGGGGTAAGCGGGGGGTATTCTTAGTGAGCATTGCTCACAGTACCTCTTGTTTCTGGTGATCTGATATAAATTGTATATTTTCTTAATAAGAAAAAAAGATGTTGGTTTGATATTTGTTAAAAATTTATTTAAAGAAATAAATTTTATTTTTGAAAATACATATATCAGAGGGTATGAACTGTGATGCTTTGGAATTCTGTTGAAATCAAAATAGAATAAGTCAGTGATTATTGTGTGTATTCTTTGTAGGGATATATAAGAACTCGACTGGAGACATCTCCGATGTTTTCAACCTGCAGATAACACCAGCTGGATGGACCTTTAGTATCTGGGGTTTTATATATGCCTGGCAGGCTTTGTGGCTGGTGTATGGACTAACTTCGATATGTCGGAAGACTCGCGGAGGCCACTACATCTACACGCTCCCTGTTATGCCTCCAGTCATCTACGCTGTGTACATCATCAACAACCTCAGCAATATTGCGTGGTTGTTTGTGTGGGACAGGCAGGAAATTATAGCCTCCTTAGTTGTAATTGCGATGACACCCCTTACTCTATATGTTTGTCTGTATTTCTCATTCACCCGCCTGTATCGCAATCTAGGTCTCCTTACCAAAGAGTATGCCACCAAGGACATCTGGCTGATCAGATTTCTTGTTCAAAATGGACTGGCTATGTATGCTGCTTGGACCACTGTAGCTACACTCCTGAATGTTGCTATGGTGATGATTTATAAAGGTGGTGTTGCTAATGATCTGGCATGCACCATCATCCTTGGTGTTCTGTCGTTTGTCATCTTGCTCTGGTTTGTCCTGGATAATTTTGCCTTTGATAAATACACTCGGTACACCTTCACCCCTAACATTGTCTTTGTTGTTGCGCTTGCGGGGGCTACATCCAAAAATTTCAATGTGGACACTATGGAGAGAAATTCCATTTTCCTGGTGTCCATGCTGAGCACGGCGGCTGTTCTGCTGCTGTTGAAGCTGTTGATCATGGTGTACAGGTACATCAGAAAACCCATAAACCCAAGGGTCGAGTATGAACCCACTGTTTAGATTCAAACAGTATAGAAGTATAAAACTGAAGTCAAGTTATAGAGAGATAGTGTGCACACTTGATTGATTCAATGAAAAGTCTATGTAAATTTACAGTATAATAACTTGTGCATACATTTATCGATAAGATAAACATTTTCCCTTCAGTTGTGTTTATTAGAATTATGAAGTACTACTACTACGCCAAGTATGTACCCCAAACATGAAAGGAAACTCACTCCTATCAACTTCTGCTCTTGGCAGACTACATGTCGGGCATAGTTTTGAGTGTACAGTTTGTAATGGTTTCTTGTAAAACAGCTGTTATAAATTTGGCATATTCAATACTTTTTCTGATTTCAAAATTGTTGATATATTGATGAAAGGGGGTATTGCTTTTTAGGTAGGGAGACAACTGAATTTTCAGGTGCGAGTAGGGTTTTATTCTGCTGCCCTTTGATGTAATCCTCCAAGGTCATTATCACCTGCTGACTAGCAGGAGACATACAATTTATTCCCCTACACTTACTGAAGCTATTCATTGAAGTCCACATTCTCCCTTACTGTTAATTGTGTGAAAGATTTGAGGAATGTAACAACACTTTATACTGTGTGAAAGGAAACATTTTCTTATAAGAATGAAATTTGTGGTTGATAAGAGTGCTATGAACAGGTAGTCATTCTATATAATGTAGGACCACGTGTATCCTGTTATTAGAACTGGTGCTGTGTGAATTCTAGTGAATATGAACAAATTAATTTTGACTGTCATGTACATGCACATAAATAGTATTTATACATTCATTTCATGTTTATGTAATAGAATTAAAGATGCATGGTAGTATGGACAACATTTTCCATGTTTTATGTGACAGTATTTTTTTTTCATGGTTGAGGGGTTAAAAGACTTTGTAAATCCCTAAAAGAACTCTTATATTCTTTTTGAAATAAGAAAACTAAATTTTTTCATATGTATATTTATTTATTTTTTTTTATAGGAAAGGTGTGCTAGTCAAGATCTGAACGAATATTTTTCTGTTGATTGTGAGGTACCTCATCTTGAATACTAGATTGTGACATTTAAATTTGGCTGTTTAAAAGCAGCATCTTCACCTTTCGTACCGTCACAATGGTTTCATTTTTATACAGTGTTAATTTCATAAAAAAGTGCCTTTTTGATTGTGATATAATTAAACATGTATATGACTTATTTTTGTACTATGCTATTATATATATATATATATATATCCTAGAAAATAAACATTACGAGATGTGCATGAATGCAAGTTTGTTTATCATCATTTGGTGGCTGCATGCATAGTTCATGGGGCTTGTTAGAACACCATCTTAGTACAAATTAAACAGGGATTTCTAACTATAGGTAAAGAAACAACAAGCCCATGGGCCACATCACTCACCCTAGTCACCTTGGCCCTGCTATTATTCAGTTGTGATTTTGAAAAGATTTTTCTATCTTTATTCCCATGGAATTTTTAAAACCATATTGTGGCCCCAACCTAACCCCAAAGAATCACAACATAACTGAAAATGAATTCAAATAACATGACTAAGATGATAATGCTGTTTTGGTTAAGACCAAGGCCGTAGATATTGCAATTTGTGGTCGTCGTGCGTGAACTATTGAACATTTTTAACTTAATAACTACCAGTCCAATGCTGTTCAAATTTAGTATGAAGCATCTTTGGGACAAGGGGGACATATATTGTAAATTCCAGGACTCCAACACCCCTGGGGTCTTGGGTGCAGGGCTAAAATTTCCCAAAATTGACCAATTTTCTAAAATCTCAAGAACTGCACGTTTAAGAAAAACTAAATGCATAGTGATGTAGAGCAGGAGGGCCTCTACCAAAATTGTAAATTTCATGATCCCCAGGGTAGGGGTTCTGACCTCAGGGCGGGGCCAAACTTACTATATCGTGTTTGAGTAAACACTTAAATAACATCTCCTTTAATACTGTTGATACTACATTAAATTGAAACTAAATGGTCAGTTATTATTAAATGTGTGAACAATATACATTTTTGACTTCTTGATAACTACTATACCAATTCTTTTCAAATTTGGGATGAAGCATATTTGAAACAAGGGGGACATATGTTGTAAATTTCAGGATTCCTGCACCCCTGGGACCTAAGAGGTGGGGCAAAAACTGCCCAAAAGAGACCGATTTTCAGAAATCTCATGAACGGCACATGTTTTAGAAAAAAACTAAATACTATAAGATGTAAAGCAGGAAGGCGCCTACCAAAATTGTAAATTTCATGATTCCCGGGGTAGGGCTTCTGACCCCAGGGCGGGGCCAAACTTACTATATAGTGTTTATGTGTAAGTTTGCTGATACTGTATAAAATATAAATGCATACTAAGGAATATCAGAAAAAGATGTACAAATAATGGTGAATTTCACAACCCAGGGTTGAGTCCAAATTAGTCACATCTTTCAATGTTTTAATGTTAATACGCCTATTATATTATGTGAAGCCTTTCATCAGTGTATGCACTTAAGAGGGCATTGAAGTTGTAAGAACACATCTTGTTTTATACTTTTGCTGAATGCTAAAATTTAGCTTAGATATTCATAACAGGAAATTTTTTTCTAGATTTCATAGCCCTTGGGAGTAGTGATAAGTTTTCACTAGTACTCAGGTGGCCGATAAGGCTTGGGGGGCCTCTTTATGAAAATATGTCAAACTTCCAGGTCAAAGTCAAACACTGAAGTGAATCAATGTCTCGCCATAAAAATCTATATCAAAATTGTCCTTGAACAGTTCAGGAGGTATTCATTAGGTCAGGATTTTTAGCTCACGTGAGTTACGTAACCTATAACAATTGGTCTGTGTCCGTCATGCATGAACAATTGAACATTTTTAAATTCTTAATACATGTAACTACCATTTTAATTCTTTTCAAATTTGGTATAAAGCGTTTTTGGGGCAAGGCTGACATGAATTATAAATTTCAGGTTTCTGGGGCCTTAGGCGCGGGGCAAAAATTGACCAATTTTCAAAAATCTTCTCTAGAACCACACATGTAAGAAAAACTGAATGGGGTCAGGAAGACCTCGACCAAAATTGTAAATTTCATGATCCCAGGGCAGGGCCAAACGTGGCACATGTACTGTATATAGTGTTTATGTGTAAAACACTTGCACATCTTCTTTAGTGCTATTGATACTCAAACATATTTACAAAAAACAGGTAGTCCTTTACCAAAAATGTAACTTTGATGATCCTAGGGGTAGGGGTTTTGGTATCATGGTGGGGGGGGGGGGGGCAAAATGGTAAGTTATTACATGTTTAAATAATAGGGCATTTTAAACTTCTTTTTGATAACTATTATTCCATTTTTTGGGGGCAAATTTGGTAAGAAGCATCTTTGAGGACAACAATTGTAAATTTCAGGACTCCTGGGACCTATGGGGCAGAGCTAAAACTTCCAAAAATTGACCAATTTTCGGGGGGAAAATCTCCACAACTGCAACTTTAAGAAAAACCAAATGCTTAGTGATATAGAGCAGGGGAAGATCAACTAAAAGTGTAAATTGCATGATTCCCGGGGTAGAAGTTCTGACTCCAGGGCGGGGCCAAACTTGGTATATAGTGTTTATGTGTAAAACACTTAGATAACATCTTCTTTAGTGTTATTGATACTAAAATATTTACATTTGCCAATGCACTTCCTTCTATGACAGTACTAATGAAATCGATGTTCAATTTCGTATGACATGAATTTGGTCACGTGATCAGTTCGTTCTTGCGTATGAATACAATCACCACTTCAAAAGTCAGTTCCTGTATTTTCACCTGGTTTCTTGCTTATGCAATGCAGTGGGGGATTTAGACCCCCCCCCCCCCCTCTCGCCACAAAATTAAATAATAGAAATAGTGTGAGTAAAATTCCAGATTGGCACCCAAAATGGCTGAGTATTTTGGCAAATACTTTACTTTCACCCCCACCCACCCCCTTCATAAAACCTGGATCCGCTACTGCAATATAATATCATGCCAGAAACAAACGCAGCAGGATATTCATACAGATTCTGTTTTGTAAACAAACAAGAATTTCATCAATTTATAAAAGAGAAACATTAAACATATCATTCTGTTGTTTCATGTTATACAGTTTTAAATACCGTCTTCAACTTCAGCATGACGATTTTATAAAGTTCTATGATAATGGAAGCGAAGACATGTAGACAGAGTTATAAGCCTATTTACTTTATGATGATATGTTAACCTGTTGTTTCCTGGCAACTTCCATCACGGCTATGGCTCGGCATGATCATAAGCGAGGCTGGTTTCGAGGCTCGAAAAATATAGATGTTCATGTCAGGGTACCGGTGCGAGTCTTCATTAAAATCCTACAACAGAAATTTCTCAAGTGAACAAAAACTCCGTCAGTTCGTTTTTATTTTCTTTTACACACACTGAAGGTAAATAAAACACGCAACCTACCTGCACTTTGTCTAAATCTGTCCTATTGTCTTGAATCGTCTCCTGCATGGCTACGTTTACCGCGAGTCCTAACGATGAACATACCGTTGCTTCTTTCCAAAAACCTGACTAAGAACTTAACATTAACTTGACCCATCATATCAACCATTAATTCTCTCAGATCCTTTGAATTCCTGTCGAAATCTGTGATCAACAAGCGTTTTCAACTTAGTAAGCTAGACCGACACCAGTTTCTCCACGGGCACTGGAAGTTAATGTAAATATATAGTATGTGCATGTATGAAAAAGGAAGGGTAGGACACTCTTTTTGAGGCAAATTCGGGATTGGGTTATTGTGGACGTTTCTCAAACGGCCTGACTCGATGAATCGTTCACAGAATGAACGGCTTTAGAACGAAACGAAACCTTACAGATATTGAATGTAAGGCATATGTGAACGATTCATCGCGTCAGGCCGTTTGAGAAACGTCCACAATAACCCAATCCCGAATTTGCCTCAAAAAGAGCGTCCTACCCTTCCTTTTTTATACATGCATATACTATATATTTACGTTAACTTCCAGTGCCCGTAAGTTTCTCCATCGCTGATCACGACCAAATCACATCAGGGATGTAGTTTACTCCGCTCTTCTTGTCGTCATTTCAGTTAACTTTACCTCTAAATTACCTTTATTTTACACATGTTTCGTCAATCTCTACCCAGATTCCTTACACTCACTTACACCTCTGTCAACGTCTCAAGGGTTTTACAAGGTTTTTGTAAAATGGCACGTATGCTCAAATAAAGTATGGTTTTGACTTCAGTTACAAAAATATACGTAAATAAATAAATATTGAGCAGATGTCAAGTCTTTTTGTGACACATAAAGCATTGGTTTGGGTTGAAACGTGGATATTGGGTAGTTCTATTGCACCAGGCCTATACATAGGTATATGAAGAATATATAGTAATGGAAAAAATCTACAAATAGTTGCTTGTCCTACATTTTCCCGATATTTTATAAAATAGTTCTTAGTTTTATTAGCCGTAAAAATGTGGATTTACATGTGGAATAACATTGCTTATTTTGAGCCGTTAATAGAGGTGCAAGTGAGAGCAAGGAACGACAACTCTGGGTAGAGATTGATGTTTCGTCTTTCTTTAACATTTTCAATTAAATATCTCTATCATATATTCTCTTTTATATTGTTCCTAATTTTTTATTCGATAAAACTCTAACGAACTATATTTTGTGTTCTACGATCGTTATTTTGGTCATCTGCTACATAATCATGGAAGCTCGGTAAGAACACAAATCAAAATAGAAAATATAAATATAAGAAATAAAATATCATTTTTGAATGTTATTGGGATATGACATGAAGTTGGTACGTGATCAAATCTACTATAACGCCCTTCGGGCGTTATAGGATTTGATCACGTGACCAAATTCATGTCATATCCCAACAACATTCAAAAATGATATCTTATTTCTTAATTGAAACTAAATGGATATTAGAAAGAGCAAGTAGTCCTTTACCAAAATTGTAAATTTGATGATCCCCAGGATAGGGCCAAATTTAATATATACAGTATTTATCTGTAAGTTTGATACTGTATAAAATCTAAATGCATACTTAGAAATAGCAGTCCAGCAGGGGTTTTAAAATTTTCTCAGATTGCTTTCAACTAAAACTGCATTTTTTGACTGAATAAAGTAAATTTGAAAGTTTTCATTTTCAAAATAGTGTTGTACATATCCTCCACTTTTCATCCATA
The DNA here is from genome assembly GCF_947568905.1 of Ostrea edulis. NCBI lineage: Eukaryota > Metazoa > Mollusca > Bivalvia > Ostreida > Ostreidae > Ostrea > Ostrea edulis. The sequence goes on from NC_079169.1 coordinate 90,925,992, forward strand.
TTAAATTTCTCTGGTGTAGCATACCTCCTTAAATA
>NC_079169.1:90931026-90973526 GCF_947568905.1 Ostrea edulis
TATCAGTGGAATGACCTGCTGTAAGTGATATCAATGGAATGACCTGCTGTATGTGATATCAGTGGAATGACCTGCTGTAAGTGATATCAGTGGAGTGACCTGTGATATCAGTGGAATGACCTGCTGTAAGTGATATCAGTGGAGTGACCTGCTGTAAGTGATATCAGTGGAGTGACTTGCTGAATGTGATATCAGTGGAGTGACCTGTGATATCAGTGGAATGACCTGTGATATCAGTGGAATGACCTGCTGTAAGTGATATCAGTGGAGTGACCTGCTGTAAGTGATATCAGTGGAGTGACCTGCTGAATGTGATATCAGTGGAGTGACCTGTGATATCAGTGGAATGACCTGCTGTAAGTGATATCAGTGGAATGACCTGCTGTAAGTGATATCAATGGAATGACCTGCTGTATGTGATATCAGTGGAGTGACCTGCTGTATGTGATATCAGTGGAATGACCTGCTGTAAGTGATATCAGTGGAATGACCTGCTGTAAGTGATATCAGTGGAGTGACCTGCTGTATGTGATATCAGTGGAATGTGTAGGCCTGTGTTGTTTTTCGTCCCATTCAAGAATTTTTCGAGTAGAGACGTCACCAGTTGTAGGTGAAGTGCCACAAATTTTGACCTAGGCGCGGCGCTCGGGGCTGTAGCAGTGAGGGTTCTTTACCGTACCTTTATCTAGTTACACGGGGCCTCTGTTATTAGGGTCACATCCGAAAGCCACGACTTCTAATGCCGGGGGCTTACAGCCACTACTCATGATGAAAGTCTAAGTTTGACCCGGCGCCGGACCCGGATTCCCTGAATCGATTACCTTAACCAAGTGCTGCGCTACCTAAAGTGATACCATCTATCTGTTTAAGTAATTAATATGATCACTTATCCGTTTTACCAATTTTACCTATGTGTTCAGTGATATGGCTTACCTATGCAAGTGATAACACCTATCTGTATATGTAATACAACCTACTGTATCCGTTTTACTGACAACACCTATCCGTTTTACTGACAACACCTATCCGCTTTACTGACGACACCTATCCGTTTTACTGACGACACCTATCCGTTTTACTGACGACACCTATCCATTTTACTGACAACACCTATCCGTTTTACTGACGACACCTATCCGTTTTACTGACACCTATCCGTTTTACTGACGACACCTATCCGTTTTACTGACACCTATCCGTTTTACTGACGACACCTATCCGTTTTACTGACACCTATCCGTTTTACTGACACCTATCCGTTTTACTGACAACACCTATCCGTTTTACTGACGACACCTATCCGTTTTACTGACGACACCTATCCGTTTTACTGACGACACCTATCCGTTTTACTGACGACACCTATCCGTTTTACTGACACCTATCCGTTTTACTGACGACACCTATCCGTTTTACTGACACCTATCCGTTTTACTGACAACACCTATCCGTTTTACTGACGACACCTATCCGTTTTACTGACACCTATCCGTTTTACTGACGACATCTATCCGTTTTACTGACACCTATCCGTTTTACTGACATCACCTATCCGTTTTACTGACACCACCTATCCGTTTTACTGACACCTATCCGTTTTACTGACACCTATCCGTTTTACTGACATCATATGTCTGTAATATCACATGTAGGGGCGATACAATTACGCATTTCTGGTCAAAATCCTAAATAGCACAAGTCAAAATTTAATTAGTTCCCCCAAACTTTAAATGTTATTGATAGGAGATAACTGGTTAAATATTTCGACAATGAATTAATTTTGGTATGTATTTAGATGGAGCAAAGACTATCACTGTACTGGTCAAATAAATTCTAATTTTTAACACAAAAAAAATCTAATTCAGTATCGCCTCTAATTATGTGATAAAATATATTTTGTTATCATGTGAAGAAGTCCAAACAAATATGGCGGAATTCAAGATCACTATGTAAAAATCTGGTACGTACTTTTCATCTCTTTGATAGAAATATATGATCATAAATATTGTTTATGGAGCAATCTACGACCAAATTGTAAGGATTCACTAGTTTGTGTATACAATTTATGCTTGCTCTGATGGAGTTTCAATGTCCTGTAGTGTAACAAGATCGTGACCTTTAATTAACCTTGACACCAAAGAAAAAAACCAACAACAACAACAACAAAAACCCGCTACACCCACATTTCTGTGTATCAAAAGAATATATACATTCTATATGGTCACTGAATACAAAATATCACATCTCAGACTCATTAAAAATTAGAAAGATCCTTATAAATGAAAATTATTGAACTCTTCCATAGCGGCAATGCATGTAGAGACGGAAAATTAATTTTCCTATATGATGTGTCATCCTCTTTATAATATATATATAATATGTTCTGGTTACTAGCTCATAAAATATCGAAAGAAAATTAACTTACATCTGGCGGCTTCCATTCGTCCCTACCGAGCGGAAGACAAGCCCCGTAACTCGTGTTATACTTCAGTCCCCAGGACTCTCTGTTACTTCCATATTCAGATCTAGCGTTCTTGGCCTTGAGGCGGGATCGGCACCATCTAAGTCAAAACGGCATATTCATAAAAGATTCGATTCTGTCTATGACGTAAACAGTGTCTGAAGTACTGCAAAAACCATTCATTATGGGAGTTTCTCTACAACACTCATTTTCATGCTTCAAGCTCGCAATTTTATATCTTTCGACATTCAAGTTAAAAAAAATCCTGTCAATTTCTTTTGCGTAAATCACAATAAGATGATACAATACCCGCAAATACTGATGGCAGTGGTCAAAATCAGAAAACAACAGACACCAATCAGCGCCCACGTGACCGTTTGGAATAGTTTTTCAGTGTCGCTGGGACCGCCTGTAGCTGATTGAGGGTCTGTACATGAGGCCTGGCCCTGCAGCTTCCAGGCGAGAGTAATAGTGCTGTAAAAAAAGAGCATTGAAATATTGTTCAGATATCGTAATCTTTGACTATGACGGAACAATAAACTCAGGAATCGACAATTAAACCAATTTTTGCAAGTTAAGACGTCTTGCTTTGTTCAGTCCTAATCACACAAGCACTTATGACTACCAACAATCAGTTCAGGCGTGCGACTGATGCTGGTCTTCAATTGTCACGAATGCTAATCGAAGTTTACATCCTAGTAGTCACGTGTATGGAAGGTCGTGCGAGTGGAGCTAAACTTTATCCTAACAATCAAATTGTATGACAAGCCGGGTGACTGATTCATTGCAGTCACAGTGTTACACAGGTCGAGAGTTACCCTTCCAGGTTAAAAATTATAAACTATACACTCATTCTTTGTTTAACATTGTGTATATATGTATATCTTCCCTATGTTGTTTTGTGCAATATTAGAACAAATTGAATTGAATTGAGTGACTGGAACTGACCCGAGACTTCATCTGAGCTGTCACAGTCTACGACAGGTCGAAGGAATGGAACTAACCCGAGACTTTCTATGAGCAGTCAGTGTACGGCAGATCGAGAGACTGGAACTAACCTGAGACTTCATTGCAGTCACAGTGTACGACAGGTCGAGTGACTGGAACTAACCCGGGACTTCAAATGAGCAGTCATAGTGTACGACAGGTCGTTCAAAAGTTTAGTGGTTTAAATATTTCACAATAACTCTTAATTTACGTAAAAAAGTAAAGATAATAAACTTTAAACTTTAAAACTCTATCGAGAACAGGGCAAACATGAACCACCTGGAAATACCAGAGGTGGGACCAGGTACTTCGGAGGCAATCCTTGTTGACCGGTCACATCCACCGTGAGCGTTTTAATATCTTGATAAGGTAAACGGAGCAATTCGTATTCAAAACATCAGACAGCACTCCACCTATTGACATGTGGTTTTTTATAAATACGATTATCATAAAGACTGTTGAATTTGCAAAATGATGAAACGAGACTGCTGAAACCCCTGTAACTTTAACTTATTTGTCTGTAGCCTGTCTCGGTTTAAAATTGATCATATACAGAACGTGCTCTCGCGCATGTTATAGAGCTGAGTTTTTAAATTTAATATATATGTTCATTCAGTAACACAACAAAATATGAGACAGATTAGAAAGACTGTGGTGTCTTATTTCTAGCTCACTGCATGGGATATTTCCATCGACATTTATTGTTAATGCACGTAGATAAAACATTGTCTATGTATCGAAATATCAAGTTGAAGGTCACAGCAAGAATCAATTAAGAATCTTTTTAATACCGGTATATTTTGCCTCAACAGAATATAAAAACAGGTCAGCTAATAATGTAATAATTCATCTTCATATTGCGTACAAAATATTTTTATTCATTGTATCCTGGATTAATGTACAAGTTGGATACCTGAATAGATATGTTCATGAAATTACTATACATTTCAATACACTTTCATCAGAAGACAATTACCTCTTTTAAATGAAGTCAAATTCTGTGGTGAATTCCTGACTGTCATTACCTACTAGTCACATATTAAGGAGTTCAATTTAAAATGTCCTCAATGTCGACTTAGGATCAACTCAGTCGTAACCAGGTTTACATCATCAAAAAATCTACCTGCGACTAATTCAAGTCACGTGATCATCCAACACTACACCCTTAATCATTAAATAAGACCTATCTGGGATTGCCTGCGTTTTCAAGTCGCAGCTTATGAAGTTGTTGCTTAAGTTGTCTTATCTCTTGGATGAAGTTGAAGTTTATGGTACAAATTAATCCACAGTATCATAAATTGTCGAAAATAAAATGATAATTATAAACTTTTCAGAAAAACTCAATAGGTTCTTTTTTTTAACAAGACTGAAACATTTGACAACAAAGAACATCTTTCAAGGAGTACAGACCTTGCTTTTGGATTGACTCCTTTGTCCACAGCCTGCACGGTCAGGTTTATGTCATGTTCACCAATGAACTCGACCTTTCGTTTGAGTGAAATTGCTCCCGTGTTGTCTATTTGGAACATGTTCTAAGAAATTAAAATGATGTAATTCTATGTGTTTATAAATATTGCACAAAATATTAATATCATCAATTTGAGCAAAGATCATAATTGATTTCATTTCAAACCAAGGAATTTATTTAGAATTCTTACGAAAGCATTTCCGTCCAATATGCTATAGGAGACCTGGCCATCTTTCCCAGAATCTGCATCAGTTACATTTAAGACGGCTATTTGAAATCCCTCTGAATAAGCTGCCATTGAAATACGTCGGGGAATCACTGAAGTGATTAATATAAGGTAATTATTTTTCAAGTCGACAAGACCGTGCAAAATTTTGCTCAATTGAAATACCTTTTTTCAAGATTTGTAAGCAAGCAGTGAAATATATCACAGTGTACAGTGTATGCACACCCACACACACCACTAGATTTCAAAACACTGGAACAAGGTCATTATATAAATTATTAAAATTGCCAACGACATGAACAAGTTTAAAAACATTTTCCGGGACGACCTTTCCCTTCCTCAGGACATATCTATAAAGAATAAAAATGAAGAGAAAGGTAAACACGTCATGGACGCACCAGGTGCCCAGGAAGAGTAAGCATCCCCTGGTGACCGGTCGCAGCCACTGTGAGCCCGTTTAGATAAGTCGTACGTTAAATCATAAATTTAATTTATCGTTCGTGTCGTTGGTCATTTCAGTGCTTTATCTACATGTAGTTAATGCAAAGTACATGGTACATGTGGAGCTATATAAAATATATACATTTCTGCTTTTGAGCAAAATGACTGGTAATTTTCTTTGTGCAAAACCAGAGTTATATTGGCGTTTTTAACTCGACGAACTACTTGCTGTCTACTTCAAGTCATAAGTGTAGTGAAAAATCATGAATTCAAAACAGAACACATGCACATATTATTATAATCATATGTGTGCAGAGTAAAAAAAATACAAACCCGAATTTTCTACATTAAATTTGGGTGGGTTCTGGTTCGTATCGTTGTATCTAACCAGAACATTGACTTGGACTCTGTCCGTGCGCCCGGGATCTTTCACATCAATGGCTTCTACAGTTACCTACGAGCAACAAAGAGATTCTATGCGTCACAAAATTTGTAGCAGGTATGTGTACGGAAACAATTTGACCTTCACCTACATATTCCGTGAAGTCTGTGATTGACCCGATGTCCAGAGACCCATTGCTGAACAACTCTCCTGTTGTTTCATTTATTGCAATGACACTCTCGTTGAAATTGCCGGTAATGTTTGTGATTTGGTATCTAGTGACTGCATTCTCTCCCTCATCTCTATCTTCGGCTTGCACTCTGCCAATGATAGTCGGTACTCTGGCCTCCTACAATATAAACAAATCAGTCATTCATTCAAATTCTGTACCACTTTTACCGTTCACTTATTTAGCGTATTATATAACAATTTCATTCTGAGTTTGAAATTCAGACCTTTTTTTGTGTGTGTACTTTTTCATTTGTGAATTTTATGGACGGAAGCCTTGAAGAAACCTACAACTTCGGAGTTACTTCCCTTTTGTTATTACGTATCTCTTATTCACATGTATTATTGCATACATTTGTTATTACACATCTCAAAGTAGGAAAGTCGCCATTTCTATATTCTCTAAATTACAATTTATATAATTGATAATCCCATCCACAAGACGTGGATTTACACATTGGTAAGAAAATAGAAGTAGATTTTATCATTTTGTTGTCACTATTATTACAAACACACAAAAACTTATTAGTCAAGAAAAACCCTTCTAAATCAAAACAAACTTCGACACAAGGTTTGCCATCAATATTATAGGTAGATGTACATGTACATATCTCTTTATGTATGCAGCAAAAATCATATACATAATTGTGATTTCCCTGTGCGGAAAGACAATTGAAGCACGTGTATTCAAATGCGATATTGCATACAAGATATTATAATCATGTATTTGTTATCAATTGTTTCTTTTTAATTGTGTGCTATTATTTTTATCATTAGCATAAAATTATCATTTATCTTTTTTTTTTTTTTTTTTTTTTTTTTTTGCAAATACAACCTGTATTTATGTCGAATGCTGCCTAACGCGTTTCCTACCGATTGTTAAGACGTTCTTGACATTCTGATTTTGAATACACGATTACTCCGTTTACCGATCAAGACAAAGGGCTCGTGGCTTGTGTTACCGGTCATTAGGGGATGCTTATTCCTCCTGGACACCTGATTTTCTGATGTTTCCGTTAACGGAAAGTTTTGATCAGAAAAGCTCACTTAAGCCCTCGGCTCAGGTGAGCTAAAACAAATCGAAAAACCAAGCATTATAGAGGAATTGTGAAACTCTGGCGTAGCCCTCGATCATTCTTTCTCTCATAGAATGAACTTTTTCCTTTAAACAAGGCATTCTAATTACCAATTTGCTATATTCCACTTAATGAATGTTATCTCCGGAACTGAAACGTGTTAATCTTTTAATTCCAGATGGAACGTATGCAGAATAAAAACAAGGACGTCTGAAACAAACCTGGAAGATTTCAAACTCATAAACAGTCTTCAAAAATTTGGGATCGTTGTCATTCTTGTCCAAAACAGTGATGATGACAGATGCCTGGGCTTCTTTCCCTCCCTCGTCCTCTGCTATCACAGTCAAATTGACCGTCGGTTCAGCCTCTCTGTCGTATTCCGGAGCTTGAGACCTATTCACATATATGTCACCCAATCCGTCAAGCATAATGTATGGATCAGAATATTTGTCTGAAATATACATAAGTTTCTCATCACAAATTTACCTCTTTCATCATTCAAAATGTTGCAACAATCTTCGAAAATTACAGAACTGCACGCCTCATCGTGGACATACATACCGTGCATGAGACGATAGGTACAATTACATATCATTTCCTCATTTTTCTTTTTGTCCAGTGCTGTCACCGCCACCAATAATCCCGATAATTGTGTGTTTTCTTCAACTTCGATATTGTACTCAGTCTGGTTAAAATACGGACGAACATTATCATCCGTTATGTTGACCTCAACCTGGAATAAAAACAACAACATTGCTTGCGATTTGCCATGGTAACTGGTGTCAATATCATGCACAAACTTTCGGAAATTTGAATCAAGAGTATTCATATGATGACGTGTTTCTCAACAATTCTTCTGAATATAGATAGTGAACATGGAGGAGACCTAACCTTTACTGTGGTAGTCAGAACAGGCTGACCACTGTCGCTGACAATGACGTCCAGCACGATACGGTCCTCTTGAAGCCCTGACAAGTCTTTTGCAATGGATATTTGACCGTTTGTGGAATTGATCTTGAAGTAATCATTATTTCCGATTCCGGATTTAAAGGCTTGAAAACAAGGCAGCAGAAATATAAAATGATATGCACACAAGAATGCTCAATTAATTTGAAGTTAATATTCCTCAAACTAATACAACTTTTGCAATTTTATGTAATGCCTCGTTCACACGGATGCGCATTAAATTAATTCGAATTAAATAGCGTTCACACGGCGGTAATATTTAATGCGAAGTAAACTAATGCGCATTAAATTCGTATGCATCTCTATTAAAGGGTGCGCGAAATAAATTAAAGAATAGACTATGTTATTATTTTTATAGATATTTTAATGAATTTTGTGTAGATACAGAATTCTTTGTTCAAAACGCTATATAGGCCTACATGTAGTATACTACATGTTTACAATTTAGGCCTACATACATAATTCTGATCTACACATAAGGAGTTTTTTGTCGTGTTTATTTATATGTTTCCAAGAAATTACTTGTTATTTCCTCTGACAACCAGCATTCAATCTAGACAATATATTGTTTCTTCATGGGCCCAATTTTAAAACTTCGGAACGTCTTTTTCACCATTCCGCTGACTACTGTTATGACGTAATTTTTAATTACTAATACGTATTATAAGTGTACTATGACGTCATATGGTATAAAAATTAACAATGAGCGGCATATGTTTTAAAAAATGTAAAAAAGAAAATCATATTATCACTGTTTTAAAACATTGTTGTCGTATTTAAAAACAATTCCTTCCACATGTATTACTCAGTATGCCTATGCAGAGCACAGATTTACGTCTGACATTATCTAATGACATGCTGTTTGTACATGTTTTTAGTGATTATTATCATTTTGCTTAGTTTTTCGTACAAAACTAACATTAATATATATAGCTGACCATGGGTATGATGCATGTGACCCAAATTGGCCATTACGCATGCGTCTACATTTAATTCGAATTAGCTTCGCTTAGCGTTCTCACGGAGCTAATGCGAAGTAAATTTAATTCGCATTAAATCGCGACGTCAATTTTAATTCGAAGTAAACTAATGCGCATTAAAATCTCCGTGTGAACGCGGTTCAGATTTAATTCGCATTAACTTACGTTTAATGCGAATTAAACTCTTCGTGTGAACGAGGCATAAATGTATGTCAACATGTAACTGTTCTCGTACCAAAATTAAGTAAAGCGTTAACCCCACTGTCTTTATCGGTAGCATTTATTACGTCGACGATCACGTGACTGATGTTTCTAGAACGTCGAACTTCCCTCCGTATGATGTCATCTGCTTCTGGAGAGTTGTCGTTAATGTCAAGAAGTTCAATCGACAGAAGTGAAGTCGACGAGAGACCACCTACAGTGTAGTAAAGGATTGTCATTTCTAAACAAAATTCAGTAGCTATTTTCACAAAAAATCTTATGACTAAGATAAAAAAAAAAAAGTCTCTGCCTTGTACTCAAATGAGTGCAACTGTGCCTCGAGTAAGAATAGAGTTCATCACCGATGTATGCAATTAGTTTTGCTCATTCAGAAATATATGAGCGCAGAATGATAAAAGAATTAAAGTGTTTTAAAATTTTCATCTTAATCGTAAGAGGTTTTGTATAAAGGGCCACTGATTTGTTGATAGAATTATTTTAAGTTTATCTTATGCATCCTTTCTCCCTGAACGGATTTATTTAAGCAATGGATTATTATTTTTTGATGGATGTAGTCTCATAACTGCAACAGTGTGTGCATACAAATTGAATAACGCGCGTTATGAAAAAGAATGTTTGCATATATCGTTGCAGTTATGAGACTACATCTTTCAAAACATTATAATTTATTGCTTATATTCACAGTCTGAAACATTTTTATAATGAGTGCATGCATATCTTATCTATATTATAATATTCCCGAATAATCCTTTGGGTCAGTAGCGATTAACGGAATGGAAGAGCACATTTGTCATATAGTGAAAAGAAAAAAAGAGGGCACAATGCTGAAAAATTAATAATCAAATTCTTGAATTGATTTTTAGTTAAACCTCACAAAAACATCAATTTATAAACAGAATTGTACAATCGGAACTTGAAACCGTTCATACATTGTATCTGTTTAAATTCATCTAATTGTAAACTGCGTAGGTATAACCACTATAAGGTAGTGAACCGGTGCCAGTTGAACATGTGACTTTGGGAAATTGAAAGTGCAATTACTGAATGACGAATTGTTAAAAAATCCCACATTTGGGTGAATTTCTTGTCTTTGTTTGGTAATATTAACCACATTTGTTGTAAGATCAACTTCTCTAGGCATCGAATGAGGTGTATGTACGTTGTCTGAGACGGGAATGGGCATCGAAGTTTTGTTTTCATTCTGCACACGTGGGACCGAGATGCAGACGCCATGCTCGAAAGAGATCACACACCTTTAATGATTCGGTGTTTACAGCTATAGGCAGGTATCATTGAAAATTTCTAATGAAAGGTGAAGATAACGAACAGTGATAAATCTCATAACTCCTATAAGCAATACAAAATAGATAGTTGGGCAAACACGGACCCCTGGACACACCAGAGGTGGGGTCATGTGCCTAGGTGGAGTAAACATCCCCTGTCGACCGGTCACACCCTCTGTGAGCCCTTTATCTTGATCAGGTAAACGGGGTCATCCGTAGTCAAAATCAGTGTGCCAAGAACGGTCTAACAATCGGTATGAAGCACCTCAGACAGCACTTGACCCAATGATAAGTTGTATTGGCAAACCAGATCGTTATAACGACCAATAAAATGCTTTTTATTACAGGATTAAAATGTGAATACATTGGTTTATCTCGCTTACCCCCATCCTTCGCTTCCAATGTACAATTATAGTCTTTCTTCGTCTCATAATCGAGTGTCATACTTTGATTAACCATAAGGATGAAATTTTCGGCTGCAAAAATGATGAAATTTTAGAGACCAGCAGTACATGAAATGAGGATAGAAATAGCATATTCACTACAAAAAAATATTGCATTAGAAAATGGCTTGTACCTTTATCTTTATTGACCAAAAGCGGACAAGATTCTTGTATTGATAATCGAATGCCTTCCATTCCATACTCTCTGGAATCTTCATCATCCACAGAAAAACCGGGAACTCTAACAAGCACTTCGCCAATCTGTGTTTTCTATGTTGGTTTGTAAAAAAAGATGTGAGGGAACAACAATTATAACAGTATCAACACCCAAAATGAATAAGGATCTATTTCAAATTTTAAAAGAACCATTTTATGAAGAAATATCACGATACCTGAGCACCTTCATTCCAAGATTCATTGAGTAACACACGATACACCGAATTATTGAATAATGGCGTGTTGTCGTTGACATCTTCAATCTCAATGCTGACATTCACCGAGGACTGCATCGTCACCTCATCGTTAATGTTGTATACCTATAACATCATAATGATGATGTCATTGTATTATTGTTATAATCTTATTAATAACAAATTAGATGATTGTTAATCTCATTAATAACAAATCAGATTATTCTATTAATGCTAGTGTTGTATACCTATAACGAATGAAGTTATTATATCATGAAATCAATGTACCATGATTAATGTTGTAAAACTTTAACAAACAGGCATTGGGTCATGGTTATTTTGTAAATCCATAAGAAATAAAGTCATTTATCTTGGCTTTTGATACATGACTTTATTTCTTAGGATTTCTTCTACTAACACCGGCCGCAGTAGCTCAGTATAAAACCGGTCGCGATAGCTCAGTATAACACTGGTCGCAGTAGCTCAGTATAACACTGGTCGCGATAGCTCAGTATAACACTGGTCGCGGTAGCTCAGTATAACACTGGTCGCGATAACTCAGTATAACACCGGCCGCAGTAGCTCAGTATAACACTGGTCGCGATAGCTCAGTATAACACTGGTCGCGATAGCTCAGTATAACACTGGTCGCGATAGCTCAGTATAACACCGGCCGCAGTAGCTCAGTATAACACTGGTCGCGATAGCTCAGTATAACACCGGCCGCAGTAGCTCAGTATAACACTGGTCGCAGTAGCTCAGTATAACACTGGTCGCAGTAGCTCAGTATAACACCGGCCGCAGTAGCTCAGTATAACACTGGTCGCAGTAGCTCAATATAACACTGGTCGCAGTAGCTCAGTATAACACTGGTCGCGATAGCTCAGTGGTCGTTAGTTCAAGTCCCGCTTGTGCCATGGCCGCAATAAATCCAAGACGTAAACTTAGAGATCGCTCCTTCGCCAAAAGCTCGACATATAGAAGTCTTTGGATATAACTTTAAAAACAGAGGTCCCGTGTCGCGACAGGCGTTTGCCTGTTAAAGAACCCGTGCTGCTACGGCGATGAGCGCTAAGCATACATATAGGTCTAAATTGTGGTCCTTCATCTTGACGTCTCATAATGAGTGAAAAATTCAAACTTGAAATTGAACTACTGCTGTAAAACAAATAATTATCATGGTTATTGTTGTAAAACTTTGACATTTGAAATCATGGTTATTGTTACATGAGAGCTAATCATAGGTCTAAATTTGTGGTACTTCACCTACAGCTGGTGACGTCTCATTATGAGTGAAAAGTTCTCGACAACACGTAAAACAAACGATTGATTGATTGTTTTACGTCCCGTCGAGCATTTTTCACACATACATATACTGAGACGTCACCAGCTATAGGTAAAGCACACAAATTTAGAGCTATGCTTAGCGCTCAGCGCCGTAGCAATGGGGGTTCTTTACAACGTTTGCAGCGACACGGGTCCTCCGTCCGAAAGACCCGTGATTGTCACTTTCTATATGCTGAGCAATCACTACCATGTTTCTGATTTTTTTTAAGCATTTGAAGCGAGTGGGTAGTTGTCGTTTTTTTTTTATCTGGGTCAGAGTTAGACCCCTTTCTATATTTTAGTATTGCAGACTTCGTACACAAACGGGCTTAGCCCCTGTGGCTGTATCAGCAAAGTTGAAGAAGTTCTTCAAATCATTAAGACAATAATCATTATAATAATTTTGGCACTACCCTGAAACCAAATCCTTACCCCCAAGGATCACGAAATTTACCATTTTGGTAAAGGACTACTTACTCCTTCTAAATATCTCATTAGTTTTAATTTAGTAAAAATACATGTAGCACTAAAGAAGATGTTATTTAAGTGTTTTACACATAAACGCTATATACCAAGTTTGGCTCCGCCCTGATGTCAGAATCCCTACCCCGGGGATAATGAAATTTACAATTTTGGTAGAGACCTTCCTGCTTTACATCACTATGCATTAATTTTTTCTTACACATGTGCGGTTATAGAGAAGGTTTATGAAAATTGGTTAGTTTTTAGCAGTTTTTTGCCCCGCTCTTAACACCCAAGGGTTGCAGGAGTCCTGAAATTTACAATTTATGTCCCCTTGCCCCAAAGATACTTCATATCAAATTTGACTATGCATTTAGTTGTTTGTACACGTGCGGTTGTAGAAAAAAAGATTTTTGAAAAATAGTCAATTTTTGCCCCGCCCATATGGTTGCAGGAATCCTGAAATTTATAATTCATGTCCCCATTGTGCCAAAGATGCTTCATACAAAATTTGAAAAGAATTGGAATGTCAGTTATCGAGAAGTTAAAAATGTCGACGGACGACGACAATCCATTGCAATAGGTCAACTGAGTTTACTCAGGTGACCTAATAAAACATTACCATAGTACTAGTATCTACAGTGTGTATGAATAAAACATTACCGTAAAGGTCAGATTACAGGACTTCATCTTCTCATGATCAAGTTGTCCATTGAGAAAAATCCTTCCATCGCTTGTAAATTGGAAAAGGCCACCACAATCTACGAGTTACAATGGTCATTGATTTCTCTCCAAACAACATCATAATTATAGTCATGAATTATTAGCAAACAATCATTAGATAATTGTATGAAATATGGGAGGTGGGGTGTAGCGACTATTTGGAGGTCCTAGATATGAGAATTTCCTAATAAAGAACTTGCAAATTAAATTATGAAAAAAATGCTATAATAATTAATGTTCATTGCTTTCAGATTGTTTTAACAAGCATTTTTTCTCTCTCTCTATGTACATACATTCTTCAACCAAATGCAAAACAAAATTTCCCTTCGTAATTTTCTTTACTAGAGAGAACCAACGAACAATCCAAACCACTACTAAGATAAAACTTGTATTTACATTTCAAATGTCTTCACAAATTGAAATGATAGCCATTTCCTCATGAATGTGAACAATGTGCGTATGAATCTTGATCAATGTAGCACTACCATTTTAAGGGCTTGGAATATTCCGACAGAATAGAAAGTGAAATTTAAATATAAAAAATAATTTTCAATTTTGAAAATTCAGACTGGTATGAACACCAACGCCTCACATCAGCATACATGTAGTGCGTCATGAAGTACGCCGGCGTAAAGCGTCACTGATACCCTCGTGTATTTTCAAAAAGGAAATTTATTTCTCAAATAAACGAGTATTCAGTCGAATAAATTACAAGACAGTAATTCATTCAAGGAGGAGCGCTACCTTCCCGTGGAATCTTGTACGCTATTTTCGCATTCTCTCCATCGTCCGGGTCTACTGCTGCAAATTTAAGATTTAGTTTGGTGCCGTTTTTGGCGTTTTCTTTAATAATTGCCACACGATGAGCTTTATCTATGAACTGAGGAGGATTGTCATTCACATCCAAGATATCAATGATTAACTGCAAAAGATTAAAAAAAGGAAGTCAAATCAATTCTATGAGTAGTGAGGGTGTCATATCAATCAAACTTAAAACTTGACTCTCAATACTGTATACTTTAGTAATTTACCTACCAATTTGAAGTTACTTATATGATAATAGAATTTAAAAATAAAACTTAACAATCATTTAAACAGTACTCAAGTGAAAATTATTTTTGATTTACATGCTGTAGACTCCTTATTTTACGCGAGTACTTAAAAGAGGTTCGCACCTGAGATTTGGAGTAAGGTCAATTTTCTGGGAAGTGTATTTTTGATTTCTACATTACAGGAGAATCAGGAAATCAAAAAGAAAAACTGGGGTCGCAATGCTTGCTATTGAGATATAGTGTTCTAATCATGAACTTTTTGCACTTAAAATTGACTAAGATTTATTCAATCAAACTTGATTTGTCTGTTGGTGTCAACACAATATGAGCAGCAAAAATCAATCATGCATAATCATGTCTTCTTACAATACAGATAAAAAAAAAAGTTTGATACTAGTATAAATGGAAATAAATAATGATCTTTCTGCACTTGATACGAAAAACTTCACGATATCAAAATTGAGAGTTGAAATGGATATACACATGTATTAGGAGAAATGTCAATTTCTAAAATTTTACATGATTTTCAAGGTCTGGTCTTAATATTTGAAATGGAACTTTAAAAAAAAAGTGGGGGTTGGAGATCAAATTTTTGAGTTATTGGGTGAAAATACTGAATTTTTGTACAAAATGTCGAGTAAATTAATTAAAACTTTTTTTTAAGAATCCGTGCTCAGTTTGGAAAAATATATCAACCAAGTTAATAAATTAAAACATTTGAACTAGTTCCATGTCTCAACTATTTGTATCATAAATGATAAAGCTGAAATACACGTAAAGGAGTATAAAAATAGACGATACATTGGATGAAACAGAAACAATACATATTTTGAACTTTTTGATTAATGAATTCTCCCGCCACAAAATATAGTCCCTGCCAAACCCTTTCAAAAATTTGAATTAACACAATTTTTTCAACTGGGCAGGGTTCAGTAATAGATGTGTGATATGTTTACATTAATGGGATCAGTATTGAACTAGCAAATACTTTGTTGTAGCATCCTGCGCAGTTGTGCTCAAAAGCTCAGGAGCTAACTTCCTTATTATGGCGAAATGACTTGGATATGTCAAATCACGTGAACATGAATACGCGTGTCGTCTGTTAATCAAGAGTTCTTACATGTATTTTAGCAACAGAAAATTAAAAGCGAGTAATTTTATATTGCGAGTGACGCCTCTCGCGAAATTACGCGATAATAAAACCCTCGCGAATATTTTGGAATCTACAGTATATGGTGCAACACCAAAGACCAAAAGAATCTATTATAGAGAAGTAGGTCCATAGAGGCACAAATTCTCGTTATGTTAAATCGAGAAATAAAAGCAAGAAAAGAAAAAGAGTTAGACTAACTTCAGCAAGTCTGCTATACTGTGGAAGTTTGGCCTGGACAATAAAGCGATATTGGTTCTGTTTTTCCCTATCAAATGATGTCTCAGAATGTCCTTGCTTCCTTTGTAGAGTGGTTGTGTTAACATAGAGATAATCGTTTTTGGAACCGGCTATGTAGAAATCAGCGAGGATGTAGTTCGGAGTATGAAAATCAATTCCCGATAACATTGAGTTAGTGGTGAAGTTCATCAAATAGATAAATGGTGAAGGAATTTCCACGTTCTCGGTCCAATTGAATCTCAGGGTTTCCGTGGGGAAAATATCGATAATTTGTAAGGAGGTGTCCTCATACACCGCCACAATTAACGAAATCGTAATTGTGCTATTGAGCGATGGTTCGCCCTTGTCGGAGATATCCACTATATAATGGTATGTCCCGTTTTGTGGTAGTGGCGGTGTGAATGACGTAACCAGTCCCGTATCTTTGTCCACTGAGAGAAATTCACTGGCATTGCCACCAATCGCTTGGTAAATTAATTCTCCATTGTCGCCGGAGTCAACGTCAGAAGCTGTGATGAGAGCCACTAGTTTGGAACAATTAGCCCCTTTGCATTCTCCACTGTTTCGAAAGAAAATGAAACAGAAGAACATTTATCATAGAATGTATATATCTGATGACAAATGTCATGATTAAGAAGAATGCTTACCCGTAAAATGTTAGTTCGAATTCCCTTTCATCACTTGGCTCTGGTGCGTTATCATTAACATCTTCCACAGCAATGAAAATTGATACAGTTGCTGAATAAGCGGGGTTGCCATTATCAGTCGCCTCAATTTTCACCTCATAATACTTTTCGCTTTTTTCATAGTCTAGAACTGGACATGACAGCACACCGTTTAAATCGATGAAAAAAATCCCCGTGGCACTGGAAAAAAAAGAACCTTGTGAGAGAAAAGTAAAGATAAACGAACAGTGATCAATCTCATACTTCCCATAAAGAAGACAAATTTAAGAGAAGGGCAAACCCGGGCCCTGAACACATCAGAGGTGCCTAGGAGGAGTAAGCATCCCTGTTGACCGCTCATACCTGACGCGAGTCTTATATCTTGATCAGAAATCAGGAAATAGAAATTGTACGATATATAAAAGATTGAATATTGAAAATTTTAGGGAAGAACTAATAAATTTCTACCTCTGAACAGTAAAGTTCAATTCTCTATTGTTGCCAAGATCATTATCTGTGAAGAAATACGTCATATTCGGAACCACTGTACAGTTCGAATTTTCTGGGACGTTAAACAATTCTCCGCTGTTATTGACTTCAGGTGGATCGTTGATATCTGTTACGGTCACTTCAACCCTTGATGTTACGGAGCGTTGTTGACGTCCATTATCAGACACAGTGCAGTTGAACACGTGCAGATCCTGTGTTTCTCTGTCCAGTTCTCGATCCCGTATCAACATTCCTGTGGGCGTGACACGGAAATAGTCGGAATCCACAGTGTAAGATAGTTTTGCATTTTCCCCTATATCTGCATCAGTTGCATGAAGTTGTCCTATTTCTGCGTCTTCGGACGCATTCTCAGGAACCGAAAAAAACCTAATACAAGAAATTTTCCATTTGAGCGTGTATTTTGTTTATTAATAAATCTTAAGAAAATAAAATGTTGGCCAACAAGTAAAATAAAAAATAATTGCAGTATATACAAATGTTAATTCAGGCATAATCTTTGAAAATTAAGAAGATAAATGTGATTTGGCTGTTTGAGGGTTGTAAGGCAATTTAAAACAAGCAATAGAAATGTTACGTACGTTACATTGGGCAGTATCGGTGAGTTGTCGTTAAAACAAGCAATAGAAATGTTACGTACGTTACATTGGGCAGTATCGGCGAATTGTCGTTAAAACAAGCAATAGAAATGTTACGTACGTTACATTGGGCAGTATCGGCGAGTTGTCGTTCTCGTCTTCTACTTCAATTTCAACACTTGTGGAAACCGCGTGAATTTCATCAAAAACTCCCACAGTAAGGCTGAATTTGTTTGTTGTCTCCCTGTCCAGTTTACTCGCCGTGTAAATCTCCCCACTAGTGGAATTTATCCTAAAGTTCCCTCCAGTTATATTGTAAGTGAATGTGGGATCTTCATCTTCGTCCTCAACACTAATAGGTTGTTCCAACTAAAATAATTAAAACAAGGTTGTGTTTTCGATGCTTTGTGACATATTCATTTTTCAAACTTACGCAATTTTTATTTTTGAACTTGCATGAATGGTTAGTTAAGATATTGTTGTATTGTTAATTTTGTGATAATGAAATTTAAATTTACTACAATACACAATGTGAAATTAGAATCTTGTTATATTGTTAATTTTGTGATAATGACCTTTACATTTTATTACAATACATGCTGTGAAATTTGTATCTTACTTTTACTTTTGTTCCAACATCAGCATTTTCAGAAACCGACCCTTTGTATGCTGCTGGTCTGAAATTTGGCGAGTTGTCATTTTTATCTTTTATCAAAATCTGTACTTGTATACTCTGAAAAAGTAAAATTCTTATAAAATACCATCAACCATGTACTAGCTTTTTGAATTGTGTCAACAACCTCTAATAATACTTACAGCAAATTTGCATGACAACTTTTCGTCTTTAGCAAGAATTGAATACTTGTAGGAAGACTTTGTTTCTCTGTCTAATCCAGCGTTGGTTGAAATGACACCCTACAAGGAGTCGGTTTAATATTTTACTCTCTAGTGTATGTCAAAATATTTTTTCAGAGAGCTACAGTTCTGCAGCTAAATATATCATTGATAAGTATAGACTTTATGAACAGACATACCGTATTTTTGTCCAGATTAAAAAGATTTTGTGCATCTGCTGAGTCAAATATATAATCCGTGTATCCAGTTTCGGTAACATTGCAAATATGTGTGCCAATGGCTTCGTTTTCATACACGAAACACGTAGAGTTTATCTGCACGTGAGTATCATTGTTCACGACGGGAATGACCTCAACATGAACTGACGCGGTGTCATGTGATTTTCCATCCGATACCGTGACGATGGCATCACCACTTTTTTGAGCGCTTTCCATAGTGACTATTCCAGATTGACTGACAGAAAATCTGGGATCTCCTGTAAACCCTTTGATACTGTAGTTGAGCTTTCCAACGGTGTCGGGATCGGCTGCTGAAACCACGCCTATCACAGTCTTCAAATCGGACTGAATTGCCTTGAAATTGTACGTCATATTGATTGATGGAAAGGACGGTGCTTCATCATTTTCATCAATGATATTTAATGTCACTCTTGTTGTAAAATTTCTCCCACTGTATTGGCTAAATAGGTCGAAAGTATATTCTTTGTTAACTAGAGTTTCTGCTTCATAATCAAAAGGTTTCTGAACAACTACGAGACCGTCAGATTGCAATGCGACGAAATCACTCTTCTGCAAAATCGCACTGTAATCACTTGATAAAGTTTTGCAAACCACGGTTCCATTTGAGTTTTCATTAATGTTCATTTCATATTTCGGTCTGTATACAACGATGTCAATATAAAGATATTCACTTGGCCCCAAATAATATACATTGAATAGCTTAGAAGTAGGTTTGGGATCATAACCATCTAATGATATTGTACTATTTGTTCTTACAATTCCTGCCGAATCTATGTCGAAGTAAAACCGATCATCTCCCGATAAGGCAAGGTTGGTTTCAGTTGGCATCAAATCGACTGTTGTAACCAGAGTGTTTTTCAACGTTCCATCAAGCAGAACTATCGTTTGGTTCGCTCGAACAGTTTGAACATAAAATGATATCGCTAATGTATCGTCAACGTCTGCTTGTTCCAGACCAATCGAAACAGTCACGTGGGCTATGACGTGGTACAGTTTACTACTGAGCGTCTCAGTTATCCTAACAGTTATTCCGGAACTGTTCAGAGAGCAACTGAATCCAGGATTTAAGGTTTTCAGAACGCATCCGCCTTTATCGCTATCAACTTCTTTAACCTCTTCTCCAAATTCAAAATAATGCTCTGTAGTTGATAAGAGTATTTAAAATTAGTCCACAGTACACGCACACGTAAACACACACATAAACACGCAAACACACACGTAAACACACAAACGCACACGTAAACACGCAGACACACACGTAAACACGCAAACACACACGTAAACACGCAAACACACACGTAAACACACAAACACATACATTATAGGGATCTTTGCTGAACAATCAAATCAAGGAATACATGGAGATACATTGACAAACGTTTGAATCCGTGTAACGGTCTATATTTAGATTATATTTGAAATTGTCGACGAATACTTGTAATAACATCGTCATACACATTTGATGGCATCTCATGGTAAAGTTCCATTGACATTTACAATGTTTGATTTCATAAATTTCTGAATGGTTCATGCTGTCTTGGTTTAAATTATAAACATGATTCTATCAGTTTTGAATATTCATGAAAACCTGAATTATTCATATTGCCTTGGTTTATTACCACAATTCTATCAGTTTTGAATATTCATAAATACCTGAATTATTCACGTTGTCTTGGTTTATATACACAATTCTATCACTTTTGAATATTCCTAGATTCACATCCTTAGTTTCAAAGAGAGCTTGTGGTGCTGCAAGACATTTGTTATTAGTAGCATTGAAAAATCTCAGCTAACTTGTATTTTATGAAATATCTAAATTACACACCGTAATAAGATAGAATAATGGCGTCCAAGAGTAACAACGGAAACAAATCCTTAATGAAACCGAAACAGACGCCTCAAAGATTAAAAAAAAGATCAATGCCGAATACCTTGAACACATGAGGAGTTGTACGTGAAGTACCCATTAATACACAGACATTTCCAGTCAGTTCCGTCAAGGGAAGGTAAGCACGCGCTGTTGTCTGGAACACAGTAACCCGTGTTGCTGTGATTTCCACATTCCTCAGACAAATTTCGGGCCACACGAAACTCTGTACAAGGATTTGGAGTGGTTGCTGAAATTTATTTGTAGCAATTTAAGAAACAATGATAACAGTGTTCTCAGTTTGTTCGTATTCCTGAAAGAAAATGTGTTGGATTATGGGTACCTTTCGTACATCACTCATACCACACGACAAGAAAAGCAGACGATAAAGCAACAAGACAAGAGACAACGCAGACGTCACAAACAGACATCTTACCTTTAATGGAATCTGAAATTACTAGTTACTGCGAAAGACAAAGACGATATAGCAAACGTCACAATGTTGCAAACAACTGCGAATTGGGTTAATTTGTATAATGACTGGTCACGTAATGATGCAAATGAATATACTTACCTCTGCTGCAGATTTATAAAAATACGCACCATGATTTGGTATAGTTGCCTACTTCTATTGACCGGGGACAGGACTGAAAATAATAATAACCGGTTAGAATAACACTATATGTAATAGTTTGATTTTAAAAATCGTTTAAAAGCTGATCTTGAGCAGTACAGATTAATGAGGGTTAACATTTTACAAGTAAGGGAGCAAATCTGACAACGATATCATCCAAATTTAAGATCAGTTGTTAAAGACAAACCCAATACATCGTAGAATATCTTATGAAGAAAGAAAACATGTACAATTTAGATAGATTGTTTTCCTGTGATTTCCGATGGATTTGTTTTAATTGTATATTTGCTTTCAGAGACACACACACAGAGAGAGAGAGAGAGATTTACCAAATGAATAAAAAAAAAAACGAAACCCCCTAAAGTTTTTATTTACTGATTGTAAACAGAGGAAACTGAATAATCACAAACTAGACAAATCTAACGGTGATTTAAAATTCACGTCCAACGACAGAGACTAATAAAGAATACATGTGAAAGTGAATGCAAATGAGGTCAATGAATTTATTCCTGAGCGGAAATTACCTTGAAAAGGTAATTCTGTAAACCTTTTCCGGAATGAAATCTCCACGAATCAGCCTGAAGATGAAAAAGCAAAATTTATTCTGTGCATGGACTCCCATGCTTATATAGAGAGTCCCCATATCAAACAATAAGCAAGGTTTGTCGGTACAAAATAATAAAAAACTAAATACGGTTAGAAACAGCTACGTCTAATTGTCTATGCCTTACATAGTCTGAAATATGAAATTGAGAGTTTGGGTTGATTTCAATTTGCTCTGATTTCAATGAAAATATTTTCCTGGCAACATCAGTTTCAAGTGGGATTTTTTTCTTCTTGAAATGCATACTAGTATTCTTGAAAAGCAGAATGGCAACAGACATACTGCGTAATTCCCATCGACGATTAAAACACAACAGTAACCCCAGTTGAGCTTGAAAAATTACTGTTTGATTGCAATACATGTAGACCACCACACAAAGGCCAGTTTAGCTTTTACTAAAACTGTTACATACATATGTAGTCATGTTGTCCCATGGGTCGATCTGTCGAATCTTGAAACCACAGGTTCCGAATGTAGAGATCTTTGGTCACATGACACATAAGAAGTATATTAAAGGGTAGATAAATGAATATTAACGACCGTTCACACGTAGGCCTGGCATTGTCATATTTTGTGATTATCCAGGCGGAGGAATGCATACACCAAACTGAAACCTGTAATTTCGTAGAAATTGTGTTTTGATTGTAGCCCGCTATTAGGTGACATTTCCCCTGTATCACAGATTTTGCTAACGGATCTGCTGGGAAATTGTCCACGATTTTATTGCCTCTTATGCAGTGCCATGCAGTGTGCCCGTATTGTGTACTCTATGTAATTTATCAATAATATCATGGGTTCTTTCTATAGATAAATATCATCAGGGCCATCTGTAAATCTCTTCTTTTAATGTTCATATTTCAACATTGATTACACGACAAATCGTCGATTGCCAACAATTCTAGGTTCAAAACTTAGAACATTGACATTTCGCTATTACAAGCTATCCTGTGAAAGAGGAGTTTGTTACTATCAAAGACCTTTTTATCTTAGCGTAATCTCAAAATCAAAAAGGGGAAGGATTTTCCTGGCAAATTTATTTGACGATTAAGAAAAAGTCAAAACGGTCGCT
This sequence comes from Ostrea edulis, assembly GCF_947568905.1. Taxonomy (NCBI): domain Eukaryota; kingdom Metazoa; phylum Mollusca; class Bivalvia; order Ostreida; family Ostreidae; genus Ostrea; species Ostrea edulis. Next base: position 90,954,571 of record NC_079169.1, read on the forward strand.
ACATCACATATATGTTACTGTTATAGTAAATATAGTAACGAGGTCTCTGTCTATATTACCATATCCAATGTTTTTACCTTTGATATCTTTATGACAACCGTTTCCGCATGAATGCGTTGCAGTTGTGAACAATGCATGAGGGTATGAACTGCGACGCTTCACATCGGCGTGCTTCAGGAAGAGCGTTCATGAAATGTGTGTCGGTGTAAAACGCTGGAGTTTATACCCTCCTATAATTTCAAAAAATGAAATTCATTCTTGTACTAATATTCTACTTTCATTCCTATCGGAATTCTTAGCCATTATCATCGACATACTGTATTTTGTATATTTATACAATAAGAAAATGTTCAAATCAAATACTGTGTTTATTAAGATTCATACGCGCATTGTTTACAATTGCGGAGCGTTCGTGAGTGAAACGTCACAGTTCACATCCTTTTCAAATATGAAATTTATTCCTTAAATATGCTTAGAAACAATCACTAAGTCATATCATCTAGATGTGAACATTTTAAGTTTTTATTTACGTATTGTAACCAGAAAGAATGATTGTTCACAACGTGTCATGGTAATTCAAGTCATGGCAATTGTATGACAGGATTTAAAGAATAGAAGATTAGAAGACAGTCTAATTTGTATAATCAAAATTTTAAAATAATTATAATAACCCAAGCACTATCAATCAAACATGTGAATTGCGACATTTAAAACCAATTCTATGTCTAATACACCGGTGTCTAACTATGTAGAAATCTAGAGACGTCGACTGAAAGAACACACCGGGGACCTTTAAAATGTTCAGTATATGTAGAAAGTAATAGGTCGGTAAAAGTATGCGAAAAATCGGGAACATTGTAACCAGGAAGTGAATTTAATGTCACAGTCTAACGCAAGTCATTCTTGTTTACATAATGTCACAGTCTAACGCAAGTCATTCTTGTTTACATAATGTCACAGTCTAACGCAAGTCATTCTTGTTTACATAATGTCACAGTCTAACACAAGTCATTCTTGTTTACATAATGTCACAGTCTAGCGCAAGTCATTCTTGTTTACATTTTTCATTTTCTTTCATGGAAATAGCATCATTCGCTTCCCAATCCAATAAACGCGGTGAATGATTTATTGGTAACTTTTTGTTTTTTATTACTGATATTTTCAGATTTTCTTATATTGTTATACATCGAAAACAAAGACAAACAAACCATTAACAGTGTCAGGAGTGACGAGTTTGTAACATCAGGAATTTCTCGGTAATTGGAATCATACACTACGGATATAATTGTGTGTCTTGTGCATAAAACATCCATTTGAATAGTCAGATACACCGATATTAGGTACAGTGAAAACTACCTAATCCGACACCTGTGCAATCCGTTTCACTGGCCATTCTGATCCTCATTTTCTTTCTCAATTTCATATTTTTATGTTTTTACTCTGTTTATTCCGACACACTGTGTATTTCGACAAAAAATTGTGTCCTAGTGCATGCGGATTAGACGATTAGACTACACTTATTGTCTCTCAGTATATATCGGATTAGACAGGTTTCACTGTACTTAATGTTTGCCAGTGCATGTCAGATTGGACAAGTTTCACTGTACTTAATGTTTGCCAGTGTATGTCAGATTAGACAGGTTTCACTGTACTTAATGTATCCCAGTGCATGTCAGATTAGACAGGTTTCACTGTACTTAATGTATCACAGTGAATGTTGGATTAGACAGGTTTCACTGATGCCTCACAGTGTATGTTGGATTAGACAGGTTTCACTGTACTTAATGTCTCCCAGTGTATGTCGGATTAGACAGGTTTCACTGTACTTAATGTCTCCCAGTGCATGTCAGATTAGACAGGTTTCACTGTACTTAATGTACCCCAGTGCATGTCAGATTAGACAGGTTTCACTGTACTTAATGTCGCCCAGTAAATGTCGGATTAGACAGGTGTCATTGTACTTAATGTCTCCCAGTGCATGTCAGATTAGACAGGTTTCACTGTACTGAATGTCTCCCAGTGCATGTTGGATTAGACAGGTTTCACTGTACTTAATGTCTCCCAGTGTATGTTGGATTAGACAGGTTTCACTGTACTTAATGTCTCCCAGTGAATGTCGGATTAGACAGGTTTCACTGTACTCAATGTATCCCAATGAATGTCGGATTAGACAGCTTTCACTGTACTTAATGTATCCCAGTGTCTGTCAGATTAGACAGGTTTCACTGTACTTATTTTATCCCAGTGCATGTCGGATTAGACAGCTTTCACTGTACTTAATGTACCCCAGTGTATGTCGGATTAGACAGCTTTCACTGTACTTAATGTATCCCAGTGTATGTCGGATTAGACAGGTTTCAATGTATTAACAATTTCCTTTATGAGGTCAGCACAACAGTGTGCCACTACTCAATGAAATTTGTCACTATATATATCGTCATATTCATATCTATCAGCAACAAGACTGTAAAGTAGAATTGTTATTTTGATATATAGTTTACAGACGGGATTTATACGTGGGTATTTATCAGTCGATAATGATTATGCGCCAACCCCTGACTGTGTTACCTACAATCGCTTGCATTTTTCATTGGAAATTTTTAGTTCATCTAGTAATTCGTAATTACATGTGTTTAAGTTTAAAATTCTGTTATAGAAATTGAATTTTCTAGAGTTAGATGATAAAATTTTGTTTGATTATTCATTATTCATATGTACAAAGCTGGAATCTAATTCAGGTTTAAGATCCTTATGAAATATATCTAAGGAGATCAAGCCCAGTGCTTTCTTGAGGAGTAAATAACAACAGTAAACAGTACACAGTGTGCAGTACTGGGGATTTTCCAAGTGCATTTCAAGGCACTAAACACGGAACCTCAAGTGCATTTCAAGGCACTAAACACGGAACCTCAAGTGCATTTCAAGGCACTAAACACGGAACCTCAAGTACATTTCAAGGCACTAAGCAAGAAAAAATTATTTTTTTGTCTGTTCTACCAGATGCACTAGTATGAATAATAGATTGTGATATCATCTTGTGAAATAAATCTGCTTAAACTTGTTCAAATTTTTGTTTGTCTGTGCAGGTTGATATAAGATATATTTTGTTTGTCTGTGCAGGTTGATATAAGATATATTTTGTTTGTCTGTGCAGGTTGATATAAGATATATTTTGTTTGTCTGTGCAGGTTGATATAAGATATGTTTTAATAGATCTCTAGTGGTGTTCATTTGCCAGTCATCATATAATATTTTTATATAATTTCAGCGCTCTATATCATATCGTGGTTTTATATTTAACACTACAAACTGTATCTGCATATTATCAGTAATTCTAGTGCATGTAAAACCTTGGCCAGAGATGTTTTTTATTTCCCTTGTTGTTCCTAAAAGAAATGGAATATTTAAAAAGTGAGACAGCAATCTCGATCGGAATCTACGGAGAACGTCTACTTTATGTTTAGTGACACAGATGTCACAAATGTCTTCTTAAGTTTCCGATATAAATGACATTCATCACATGAGATTGTGTAATAATTCCATGTATTCCTTTTCAATGAGCACGAAAGTGATGGCCACTATTTCTTCTTTTTTTTGTGCTCAAAATCTCCCAGTGGCATAGGGATATATATATATATATATATATATATATATATATATATATATATATATATATATTAATGGCTAATAAAAACATTTATTGTATAAAAACCAAGAGAAATCTAATAAAACTACGCATGTAGCCGCTTTTAGTTTAAAGAAATATACAAGGAATATAATTATTGTCTTGCAAGACAATAATTATTTAATCACCAAACTTACACATTCATTACAAAATGCTTCGCCATTAAAAAGTGTTTAAAATAATTGAATACTGGTGTTATACCTGAAATATATAATATAGAGCAATTTTCATTTAATTCAATTTTGGTGACAAAATAACAGTCAATGCCTCTTCAACTACACGACTCATCTTCCAACGACTATGTTCGTGAATATTAGGATAGTCATGATCGCTTTCAGGTAGGTTTAATATCTTATGAATATTCATTCACTTCTTGTTAATTGTATATGAAAAGAAAAAATATCTGACCCCCAACTCAACATTTAAATACATTGACGATATTTCATTTATTAACAATTTCATTCATACGGCGAGTCGATATATCCCAGTGAATTAAAAATAAAAGACACCGCAACGTCTCCCACATCTGTTTCATTTGATTATTTATATGATAACAGCAAACTAACAACTCATTTTTATGACAAACGAGATAACTTCAACTTCTCCACCATCAACTTCCTATACCCTCGTAGCAATATTTCCATTATCACCTGCATATGGTTTTCATGTCTCTCAACTGATTCGATACGCAAGAGCATATTCTGCGTATGATCAATGTTTGAGACAGGCTACTTATCATGATCTTATTTGCAGATACAATATATCATTAGGTTGAATTCCATTTGACGTGTTCCATACCACAATGTTAGACCATTCTTTACTTAGTTATTATGACAACGGATTACCCCGTTTACCTGGTCGAGATAGGGGTCCACGGTAGGTATGATTGGTCAACAGGGGTGATTATCCCTCCTTGGCACCTTATCCCACCCCTGGTGTTTGCCCTGTTCTCGATATTGTATTTCTACACCAAAAAACCGCTCCATTTTCCGACTTGTCATTTTTTTTTTACTTGTGTGAAAATAGTCATAAAACATTTGAATGGAATTGGTAAATACGTCAAAATACTTGATCTGTTTGAACAATCTCTTTTCTGAGAATATTTGACAATTTTAAAATTATCGAAGAGACAAATGTTATACAGATTTTAGTACTTGAATAATTATTGTATACTGCTGTGGCAAGCAATGTCTGATTTGACAATATCAGATATGAACAATTTTTTTTAATTCTAATACTTGGCTATTTTTGCACGGCTGTGCTTGCATGTAGCAATGCTTGATGTGAAAATATCAGACACAAATTTATTTTAAAACAAACGAACAAAATTAAAACCTTTTCCATATTTTCATTGGTCATTGTTCCAATAATTATGGTAATTTTTGTTAAGTGTATGACGCCACGATTGTATAAATGACACAACTTGTACGGACAACCCTCGTACCTTGAAAATAGGTGGGACGATTGAAATGGCTCCTTCCGTGAATGGTTGAGGTCACAGTACCGTACAGCAAGTAAAACTCTGGCACTTCTCGTCATTAAATGGCTAGGCTGCATTTTGAAAGCTGCTGTAATGAAAATACCATTTTAGCGATTCGTTTTCCTGTGTGAACCACAAAAAACTGCTCCAGCAGAATTAGCCCTCCGATGTAGAAAATGCACAGAGATAATGAGAACCAGCATATTATGCAACAGGTTTCAATACCGGCGGGATTTAAATATCGTAATCTTTGTTTCTCAATATATTTTTTTACGTTCCTTGGGAAGAAATGTTTTATGAAAACAACATGCCAAAATGTGTGTGTGGTCAGATAATATGTTTACTTTCCAACTTATCTATGAGAAATTTTATTTGTTGAACAATCAAATTTTTTTAATTCTATGAAATCACGAAATAAAACGTGTTTAGGTTATGCACATCAAATTACATGACACGCGCAAGAAACACAAGGCATGCCGATCTGCAAAGTGTTGGAAGTATTCCAAATCATGCAAAATATTTACCTAAAATTGTCGTTAACAAAATTTACATTTAACTGAAAATGATTTCATATATGGCTATCTAGCAGGGTACTTCATCTAACTGCGCACTCTACTGATTTCATGCTGCGTGATTGTTATCTTCGAAATTGTAAATTTCATTTTGTTAGAAAAACAAATCAATTACCAAAATAATGCAACTCTATTCTTATACTCCCAAAAATGGAAATAATATGATTAGATAATGGTTAAAATACTCACCGTGATTTATTACGCATTTTCTAAACAAATGCTAAAATTCCTGTCAACAAAGTATATCTACCCGCCGACTGGGGTGTATGGCTAAGACAATGAACGGTCTGGCAACCTGCTCGACAAATCTTCACGGAATGGCGGAAGTTTAATTTGCTCTAGTGATTTCGAACGGTTAGATCGTCCTTTCACCTTAACATTGACAACAAAGCTACACTTACATAACAAACCCTATCAAAATTTAATTCTCAACTCGATAACCATTTTTAATTGACGATCATCCAGAATCTTCTATTCTTTTCCGTTTTGTGATCTGCAGATTTGAAGATTATTCAAGAAGTTTTTTCAATACCATGGGGTTGGAGGATCAAGCTATTTTTTCTAAATTCTAATAATTGGCGCTTAATGACTTGTGTCTACTATTTTCGTCAACAAAAGGATATACAGTACGTATTGAAATCATTAAAAAGCAAAAACCAACCTGACGTTCACCCAGGTTTCCTTTGTTTGAAATGATTGTTTATTGGTGATAAAACATATTTACATAACACTACATCAAAAGCACTTTTATGTAAGCGATCTATGTGAAAATTACTCGACATAATTTTCTTTAAAAACATTCCATGTGCATCTGACTTGATATCTAACCTACATTTCTCCGGACCTTCAATGTAAGAAGAGAAATTTTTCTTCCTCGTCGTATGTTTACGATTTCTTATTGGTGGACCTCGTACTAGTTGGTTTTCAATGCAATATCTAATTGTATATCGGTTTCTACAACAAACAGATATTGAAATGATTAGCATCGCAATGCAGACAAAATTAGACCACTCTGAAAAGTGCATACGTACGTATTGTATATTCAACTATTTTTGCTTTGTTAAATGTTTTATTTAGAAAACACAAATGAAAATAGCGTTGATTTTAAAGTAGATGAAAAGGTAGCTAATGGAAGCATAATGAAAAGTCCGTTGACATCTATATATAGTCATCGTTGTTAGTACGGACAAACAACATATATACCGCCAAAGTGAAGAGACACCCATCCCCATTTCCAACGCAAATGAATCCTTTTCAAGAGTGGTTCATGTTCATAGTAAATCAACAGCAGTCTATTAGATATGCCCAAATACTGATCCGAAAGTTGAAGACAAAGTAGCCAAACCACTAAACCTCTGGACATTGTTATGTCATTCACATTTTCTTTCGAAGTTTGATTTAACGAGGAAATTCAAGCCGGATCAAACAAAGAGAGGAGGGTTTGGGTGGTAATGCAGATTTACAAATAGCACTTCTGGAAATATCAGCGACATTTTTTTTCTTTCTCTCAGACAGCACTTCAGGAAAAGTCAGCAGCACGTACAGGCATGTCTCTCAAACAGTGGATCTGGTCAATTAGATAGATGAGATATCATTTGGTCAAATGCTGTCTGGCGTGTTTCATATTGATTTTTAGGTCGTTCTTGGCACAATGAATTTGACTACGGATAACTCCGTTTACCTGATCAAGATATAAGGCTCACGGTGGGTGTGACCGGTCAACAGGGGATGCTGCTTACTCCTCCTAGGCACCTGATCCCACCTCTGGTGTATCCAGGAGCCCTTGGTTGTTCAACTCTTTATTTTGTATTGTTTATAGGAGTAATGAGATTTATCACTGTTCGTTATCTTCACCTTTCATTTAGCAGAATTTCTGGTGACGTCAGCAATATATGTCAGACACTACTTTGTTTAAACAACATTTATTCAATAAGTTGATGGGATTTAGCAGCAGGCTTAGCATATTTATGCCATCTTCATTGATAATCAAACAGAACATGTACAAACTTGCATAAAATCTATAATCAATTTGAAGTCTACAGACACTGCTTCTGGCCAAGCCGGTGGAGCTTTGTTACAGTTCTCCTAAAGACTTCTGATGACGTTAGTACTATTTAGCAGTCAGAGCTATTTTGCGACATTTTTCACAGACGCTAATACTAATTCTGGTAAAGAAAGATGTCACTCATTGCAACTGAATTCACCACAAGTGTCGTTGCGTGCAGTTAACCAAAAATCGTGCATGGAAGAAATGTTGCAGAATGCCGCTAAACTCGCAAGAGGCATTGCATGGGAGAAATGTATCTTAATGCCACCGATTTCAACAGAAAAATGCATGATAGAAATGTTACTGAATGCTGCTTTTTGACTTCACCAGTGCATGGAAGAAATGTCACTTAATGTCAAGTACTTCACCACAGACAGAAACTTGAGGAAATGCCGCCAATCTTACTTTAATCATTAATGACTTTAAACAGTAGTTTGCAGAAATATCAAACGTTAGAAGATCCGTCGGTTCTGGAACAAACATCACCTGCGTTTTATTTCACGACTTCTTATCTGACTTACCTGAAGGATTTGCCATTAAACAATGATCATTTGGGATGGAGCGGTGTCGAAATAAGTCCCAAAGTTTCCTAGGGAAAATGTGATAACCTGTAAAACAATTCACTTTGATGTAAAGATTTCCTTTACAATAAACATTCCGGGTTGTTCAATTCATGGTCACCAGGATAAGAGTGTGAAAGAGTTAGAGAGCGTACATGTTGGTGAAACCTCTCCAAGAGCTACAGTTTGTGAAATAATTAGGCAAACAAACCTATGAAAGATATACACGTATCTTTAACAAAAATGTTCATTTATATAATCACAAGTATGGAGAAATGAAAGGGTCCCATTACATGAAATTCTATTAAAACACGGTTAAAATACTTTTTTAAAACTTCTATTTGAAAACATGTCCTCCTATATAATGCATAGTCAGGTCTGCTGAAACTATGGACTTTGTAGTCGGTTAGAATTGCACAATTCTGCACCCGAATACCAGAATAAACTGAATCATAAAATCTTATAGAAATCATTATGTAACGTGCAGTGATCTGAACACGTTTGCCATTGCTTAACTTGCGTGATCAAAAGAGAGATTCTAGCTCACTAGTTCCCTACATCCTGTCCGCTACGCTTCCCTCGCCCAGGGAACCTTCGTCCCGAAGCTTAGCCTGGATTCTCTCTAAATGTTGGGCACTTCTCCAGGAACGACATCCATCATACACGACGACAACCACCATCGTCCCCGGACGAAATCACGTCCGTACATTGACACAAAGTCCCAGAGCTCCCAAGAGACTGAAGCAGGCCTCCCACCAAACACCAGTCACTACGCTGCCACCATTTTGTAACGCGCAGCGATCTGAACACGCTCGTCGTTGCTGACTTGCGTGATCAAGAGAGACACTTCATCACGTGCACATCACTAGACAATCTAGCTCACTAGCGAGGTAGTAGGAGTTCCCTATATACTGTCCGCTACAGTAAGATAAACACCATTTGGAAGTACATGTAATACTGTCATATGATTTTCTAATTTGAATGGGATTTTTTCCTGTAAAAACTGAGACGAAACACTTTAAATTATCTGAAACTATTTCGTGTCTAAGCCATAAACCCCGTACCCAAAGGAGGTCAGTTTTGCATATGAATACCGGAATATGATATGAATGAAAGTAACCGATGTACGACATATCTACATCCCACTGCATTTCCAGCATTATAGTAAATTTTCAATTGTAATCACTATGACTGTTTTGACCTCCTGGAAACAAAAGCCCTAAAGCTGGGATCGTCAAATTCATAATTTAGTTAAAGAGTTACCTGCTCCTTCTAAATATCCATTTAGTATCAATAGCACTAAAGATATTATCTAAATGTTCTATACATGAACACTTTATACCAAGCCTTCCTCATCTACATGTTGTTGTATATATGCAATTGTAGAGGGAATTTTTGAAAATATATAAGGTTTAGCTATTTTTCCCGCCCATAAGTCCTGGAGCACAGGAATCCTGATTTACAATTTAATTCCCAAAGATACCTCATACATTTGAAAAGAATTGGAAGGGTAGTTATCAAGAACTTAAAATGTTCAATTGTTAACCCATACATTTAATGACCATTTTGGCACAGCCCCGGGGTAGAAGTTCTCACAAGACGGAGCCAGACTTGGTGTATAGTGTTTATGTGTAAAACATGTTAAATACTGTAACGTCCTTTTTAATGCCATTGACAATGAATTGAATTGAAACTAAATGGATATTTAGAAGGAGAGATATACCTTTACCAAAATTATAACTTTCATTATCCCAGGAGGATGGGCTTCGGTACCAGAGTGGTCATAGTAATTGAATGTGTGTATTAACCATTGAACATTTTAAACTTCTTGACAATTACCCTTCCAATTCTTTTCAAATTTGGTATGAATCATGCATCTTTGGAACATGGGAGCATAGCGCGAGAGGAAACAGTGAGACGACGGAAATCTTCACTGAGGATTTGCAGACAGGCTGAATCAAGATGTAAAATGGCCTTAAACAAAGCCACACTTGATTATAGCGAATTAAACTCGGAACTATATATTTATATTCAGTTAGCAATTTTCTCTACCCAATTCGCCAAATATGGAAAACGGTACTACTGCGGTTAAGTTACGAACACTTAAAGATACACGCAAAAGACAGACAGACAGACTAAAAACCAATACCCGTATGTCGACCTCCTGAGATTCGAGGTCAAAAAGTTTATTTCTACGAAGATCCTTAGACACAACTGCCAAAATAAAAAGGTTAACATTGTCAATGTAACAAAAAGTGCTAAGCCTGGGATAGTACAAATTTAGACCTAGGTAATGGCCTCAGAACAAGGCAGATTAGCATTTTTTTATCGTGTCAAATTGAGCAGACACCCCAAACAGATAGTGGACGGAGGGATCACTATCCATGGTCTGCCATGCAGATCTTTTTTGATTAATCAAAAGCCTGCTACCGTTGAGTTTGGGAAAGGAACAGTCAGTTTATGTAAAGTACCAGGTTAAATCCTGTTTTAGATTCCAACTCATATCCCCACGAAACGAGATTTCCATCAAATATGTTTCAATTATCAAGACGACTTGTCAGGTGTGTAAAACTTGAAATTTATTCCAATACATCAAAAAACAGTTTGTTCTTAATTTCAACAAAATAAATATGTTGTTCTTCATTACTCCGATCTCGCGTTTCGCTGGATACGAATCCTAAATGCTTTAGCAAGCAGCAGTGTCGGTCAAGAAATTGAGACGTCAGTCTAATAGCAAAGAAATGTCGACAATAGGCTATTGAACAGTAATTCTACACCATCTATAAACAGCATATTTCGCCTTGTACGACTCGTCCAATTTTATCAAATGAAATCCATGCACAAAATGTCATTCAAAACTACCGCATGGCGCAAAGCAAACAAATATTCACAACTGAATACTGCATAAGACGTCACACCGAGTCACTAGCAATTCGCAATTTGTCACGCAAATGTTATGTACGATAGGTCGTTTAACTAATCCTCTTTGTAAGACGCACCCTCATTGCAGTTTCTTGGATCAAAATAAAACGACCCGTCGTATGTTTCACGCCTCAGTGTCCCGCACGCCCAATCCATAAGTACAGAAATGGCTCCAAAGTTGACATTTTTATATCTAAAAAAAAAATATCACATCGTAAGTGTCGAGAGAAGACCTAACGACAGGATATATATGAGAATATGTATCAACTGAAGAACTAAGACCCCTCGGTATCTTATCTCTATAGTGTGTGCATAATATCTAAAGTTTTGTCAGGGAACAGGAACTCCTTTTGTCCTTTCTTCCATTCTGTACAACATGATCTCTCTCATAATACATGTAATAGCCTTTGAAATATCTTAGTAAACATCAACTACTAACTACTCACAGCACTGTAATACAAATGCAATACAAAAGGAAATGATCATCAGAAGTTTTCTAGTATGTATATTACTATTAATAGTATTCTGTAGCAAGTTACGTAGCACAAATTACTACAATTCTATAGCAGAAATTACTATTATGTATCATAAATTATTATTAAGTAACAGTAACACAAATTACTACTCTATAACACAAATTACTACTAGTATTCTGTAGTACTATTCTTTAACACAAATTACTATTCTGTAGCACAAATTGGTATTCTGTAGCACAAATTGCTATTCTGTACCATTAATTACTATTCTATTAGCACCAATTACTATTCTGTACAGTGTAACACAAATTATTATTCCGTAAAACAAATTCTACAAAAGCTACTACGACAGCGATGTAGAAGACTTCAACGAACAGCTGCAAGAAGTCGTAGATCAGACCCCAAAGAAGGACACCCTTGTAGTTCAGGGTGACTAGAATGCGAAGATAGCAGAATATGCATGCACGAACTACAAAGGCACATGTGGGCGAATTGCAACACCGAGACAAATGAGAGAGGCCTGAGACTACTGGAATTTGTCAGCTGTAACAACATCATGTTGGTAAATACATTGTATCCACACAAACCATTCAGCAGATGGAACTGGACTAACCAAAATGGAAATCATCGCAGTCAGATAGACTACATTATGGTGAAAAGACGCTTCCAGTCCAGTGTGGACGTCTGAAGAAGGCCGGGAAACAAGGACAGATAAGACTCAAGTTTTACCTCGAGAAACTGAAGGACCCACAGTTTCTAGAAACCTTTTAAGTCATGGTCGGAAGGACATTTGCACCATTGACCATCCTCGATGCAGATATGGACTCATTAACTCAATGCAGCAGTAACCGACACTGCCAGGGAGATCCTTGGCAAACATCGCATAGTAAGGAAACCATGGATTACAGCTGACAACCTTGATATGTGTGACTAACGGAGAGAAATGAAGAAGAGGAGTGATCCAGATGGAGAAAAGCAATACCGGACTGTTACCCAACAAGTTAAGAAAAGCATGAAAGGGTGAAGGAGAACTGGATAGAAGAACGATACCAGGAAATATAAGTAATCCCGAAGAAGAACAACAGCAAGAAAGCATACCAACTGGTGAAAGACCTGGCGAGTAAAAAATAGGGATGGAGTACCACTATCCAAGACAAAGCTGGAAAGTGTCTGACAGAGGATCAGGCCATTTTACAGTGTTGGACTGAGTATTGCTCCGAGCTGTAGTCACAGAGCCACAGAAGACACAATAGTACTACATGTACCTCCTGCAACTAACAACGACAACCACCTCATCCTTCGAAAAGAAATGAAGGCAACATTAAGATAGCTGAAGGAGGAGGAATCAGCGGGAGTGGAAAATATACCATCAGAGCTAGTCCAGGCAGGAGAGGCAATGAACAGTGTCTACACCATGGACACAATCCCTTATCATCACACTCCCCCAAAAGGCAACCTACAACAGTGCCAGAATTATCGCACCATCAGTCTAATTAGCCACTAAAGCAAGGTCACGCTCAAGATACTGCTGAATAGGTTGAAGTTGCAAACAAAGAAGATCATTGCTGACGAACAAGTAGGTTTTAGAACAGGGCGCAGCACAGCAGAGCAAATCTTCAACCTCAGAATACTGTGCGAAAGGTACCTCCAACACCAACAAGACCTCTACCACATCTTCGTTGACTTTAAGAAGGCATTCCACAGAGTATGGAATACAGCGTTATTGGCCACCACAAGGCTGTACAACATCAATGCTAACCTGATCAGAAGGCGACCAGTACAGTTTACTTCAACAATAGCATTGGGGTCTGGATCAGTACCACAGTATTCCCGTGGGGATTCGGGTTAGAATAGGTCCTCAGTACCCCTTGCTTGTCGTAAGAAGCGACTAAATAGGGCGGTCCTTCGGATGAGACTACAAAAACAAAATTTTGCAGCCATTCACCGCCAATGGTGACGTCTCTATATAAGTGAAAAATTCTCGAGAGGAACGTTAAACAAGATTCAATCAACCAATCAGTACCTCAGTAGGAGTGAGACAAGGATGCCTGCTTTCCCTTACCTTATTCAACATATTTTTGGAGATTATCATGGCTGACACAATAGAACACCAAGTGGAACAGTCAGCATTGGCGGCAGAACACTCACCAACTTGCGCTTTGCCGATGACATAGACGGTCTTGAAGAAGGAGAATAAATTGTAAACCTTGTAGAACTCTTGGATAAAACATCTACAGTCTACGGGATGTAGATCAGTGCAAAAAAGATGAAACTGATAAAAAAAAAACACCAAAGGTATCAGCACGGACATCAGAGTGAGCAGTGAAAGGCTGACCACTGTCAACTTCAAATATCTCAGAGCCATAATCAGTGACGAAGGGTCCAAATCTCTGAGATACTTGCCAGAATTGCCCAAACCACCACAGCGCTCACTAAACTCAGGACCATCTGGAAGGACGGGAACATTACGCGCAGTTCAAAGATCAGACTGATGTGCTATTTGGTCATATCCATATTCTTGTACGCCTGTGAATCACGGACCCTAACAGCAGACACTGAAAGATAGGATACAGGCCTCTGAGATCAAATGCTTTCACATACTTAATTGCATCTCCTACAAAGATCACATTACAGATAAAGAAGTCGGAAACAGGATCAGACAAGCTAACGGGCCCTAGGAAGATCTCTTGACCACAGTAAAAACCCAAAATGACGTGGTATGGGCATGTCTCACGATCATCAGGACTTGTCGAGACGATCCTGCAAGGCACGGTACAGGGAGGGAGACGGCAAGGAAGGCAGCGGAAGAGATGGGAGGACAACATCCCAGAGTGGACAGGCCTAAAACTGAGCAACATCCTCAGAATATCAAACGACAGACGGGAGTGGGGAGAGCTGGTTAGGAAGTCTTCGGTGGCACCCCAGGGTCGCCCAGACTATGGGAGAGGTGAAAGTGAACACATATTAATATATTCTGTACAGTGTAACACAAATTACTATTCTGTAATACAAATTACTATTCTGTGACACAAATTACTATTCTGTAACACAAATTATTACTCTGTGACACAAATTACTATTCTGTAACACAAATTACCATTCTGTCACGCAAATTACTATTCTGTACAATAAATTACGAAATCCTTCCAAATTTCAAATTCTAAACAGAAGGCAGACAAATATGCTGACTTACCTTCTATGAATCTGCTGAAACATATTGTCGGTGCTGTGAAACATTAGATCGCTGTATACAGAATATGTTGTCATCAGTAGGTACACAGCTGTGAGATTCAAAACAAAACAATAGAGCAATGTCACAATGAATATATAGCTCACATTGCAGTCAGCCTGATTAAAACCAGACCTTTATTCTCGCTTCCCCTTTTTTCTATGTTCGCTCGTTGAAGAAAAAAAGGGGGTGGGGCAAGATTGAAGGTATGGTTTTAATCAGAATGCAATTTAGTACATGTATATCTCTTTATCGAACTCAACATTTTTTTTCTATAGTTTATATGAAATTTAATTAATTACTCGCATTCAAAAGTGTATGTGTTCTCATATTATGTTCTCATATGCATAGCTCTGATTCTTGGACGAATTTGGCTCCAGTTTTTGGCACTCTGATTTTCCTTTTAACTCTTACAAGTTTATCGTTATTTCGAATTTCCAAAATTTCGGCTTCAGCATCATTGAAGAGACATTATTTGTCGAAATGCGCATCTGGTGCATCAAAATTGGGACCGTATAAGTTTTACATCCTAGCAACAACTGTCCGTATTATTGACTGAGAAATAGTCTTTTCCCGTTTGCTGATAAATGTTCTACAACATATCAAAACAGAAACATTTCCAAGCTTACCGATATGAATTGGAAACAGGTAGATTGGCAGGATACTTTGTATAAACAAAGCGATACATTCCACTGGGTGCATCACCATCAAACTCCATGTCGTCTGCTGAGGCCAGTGACGCCAAAAATGAACAGTTCTATATAATATGGATGAATGAAGCATACGATGGCGGTAGTACGTCAGGATTTCGTGATATAGAAAAAGTGCAGGAATCGACACAGAAAAATAGATCCATCCGCGAGTTGACACGTCATTATATATCTGCGTGTATTCTGTAAAACATGTGTATATATGTGATAAAGGTATGGGGAATACTCACTTCTATTCTTGTGTGATAAAAAAAGCATGATATTTTCACTTTTCTGATTCAGATTTGAAATTGAAATCAGATTTAGAATTAGATTGAAACATTTTTCATTTGTCGTTGTTTTATTGAATTTTTGTTTTTTAAGAATCTTTTAAAAATATTTATACAGATACAACGTCTTTATCCTTCAACTAGCCACATAGTTGTAGCTCTCTTGTATTCGATTATTTCCAGTGAGCTCCAATTCTGCAGAGCTCTACTGTTCATCTTAATAGTGGAGCTGTACCTTTGTTTGGGGTGTACCAAGATACTAAAGCACAGACCACGGACCCCAGCGCAACGTTGCAGGAGCTAAGAATGACGTCATTGAAGATAGTAGAATCTTCTTCAATGTCTCCATATCCCTAAAACAGATACAAAATGTTAAAACGCTCCTTTTATTTCAAAATATCTATCAATAAACTTGATATCATACTTTTATTCTCCTTAATCACTGCGACAATCGAGACTTCAAACCTTTGCGATACACTTCTATACATAGGCATTTGAAAAGCCCGCTCCTGGTATCGCTAAATTCTTGGATCACATGCACATATACATGTACATGTATACGTTAAATGTATGTACGTGATCTATAAATCTGTCGATATCAGGAATGGACGCGCGAAGTTCAAGCATAAAACATCTCAAAAATACAACACAAGTCAACATACAATTACATGTAAGTGTAATGTAAGAAAATAACTATTAGATAGCATCTCCTCAACAAGGACTAACTTCATGTGAGATACTTACCTGCCTCTGTTTACCACTACGGAAGAGCCACGCCCACAGACCTGTCAAGATGTTGTATGACACGACGGACAGTAAGGCAGAATACAGCAGGTACTTCGGGAGGTTCTGGACCCTTTTAAATTCCGGCCACTGAATGCTGGGGATAAAAGCGTCTAATACTAAAGCGTTTGTCGTGTTGTCTCTACTCTGGAAATACCTAACAATGTCTACAATCCAATCTCCTGTCGAAAATAAATAAAAAATTAACTCATATGTACGTGTTGATTTCATGGTGTATTTCTTATATTTACTGAGGGGAGAGTTAAGAAATAATGATCGCGTTTTTGTGTATCTTGCAGGATAAACTCCGAGGTCGAGAAATGTTTTGAAATGTCTGACGTGTTTCATGCCGATTGTTAGGCCGTTCTTGGCACACTGAGTTTGACTACGGATAACTCCGTTTACCTGATCAAGATATAGGGCTCACGGCGGGTGTGACCGGTCGACAGGGGATGCTTACTCCTCCTAGGCACCTGATCCCATCTCTGGTATACCCAGGGGTCCGTGTTTGCCCAACTCTATTTTGTATTGCTTTTTGGAGTTATGAGATTGATCACCGTTCGTTATTTTCGCCTTTTATATTTCAAACAACTTTTCCAGACCAAGGGTGTTATTAGGGCTTTCCGCCTTTCTGTGGAAAGTCCTACTGATATTGTTCTGTTTATTAGGGCTTTCCACCTTTCTGTGGAAAGTCCTACTGATATTGTTCTGTTTATTAGGGCTTTCCACCTTTCTGTGGAAAGTCCTATCGATATTGTTCAGTTTATTATCATTTTCCTGCCGTCAAAAAAAATTTTCATCGTAAGACTTATCGAAAAACTTTATAGTCCATTATATAGTACTTCTTGAGAAACGAATACAGTTCACCCTGCGTAATTGAACTTTGACCCCTTACGGAGTTATTGGACCTTTTGCAGAAATCATTGTTATCGCTTCTACTTTTTAACCGTAAATGATAGGAGAATGAAACTTTATAAAGCATAGAGGGTAATTAGTAGAAACGAAGAATTTCAAATGAAGGGACTCGGTGTTCCGTAAAGGGAGTTAATGCCTCTTTATGTTTTGCGATTTATTCGTAAAACATGTCAAACTTGAGAACGGTTTGTCGTAGAGACATGGGACCAACTGGAATATGATCGGTGACCTTTGACCTTGAAAATTATGTCAAGGTCAAAGTCATCAGGAAAGATGGGAAAATAGCACTTTTTATACTCTCTTTCCTGCTTAAGATAGCGTTGAAATATTATATGGGTAAGTATTGACTTCTTGATTGGTTTTGATAGTATGCATTATAACTTTGAACTTTGACCCTTTTGTGAATTTCGGAGACTCGCGTTGAAAACATTGTTATCGCTACTCCTACTTAACGGAAAGTCATAGAGACACGAAACTTTCACTAATGAATTCACAGTAAAACCCTCTCGCAAAGAAAAATTAATCAAAGGGATACGAAAACCTTTAAAAATAGTTATTGCTCCTGGAAGTCTCCAATATCATTACCTAAGCCTATAACTTTTATATTAATATAGATAGAGATATGGGACCACTTGCATTAATACCGATGACCTTCAAAATGAGGTCAAGGTCACCATCAAAATTAATTTTTTTTTTCATTTTCAAGGTCTTTCATAGTATTTTTAGCATTGAGAAGCTAACCGAAAGTAACCGAAAACCCCTAATCAAAGTTATTGCCCCTGAATGTCTTGATTAACATTTTTTAAGCTTATAGTTTTTACATTAATATAGATAGAGACATGGGATCACTTGTATGAAGACCGATGACCTTTGACCTTCAAAATGAGGTCAAGGCCAAAGGTCAAGATCATCGTGAAAATTATTATTTTTGTTTTCAAGGTCTTTTTGAGTTTCTGAGATCATCTTAAATATTCTTAAATATCTTTTTTTTTAAATCATGGTAGGTGGAAAGCCCTCTAATTGTTCGCGAACAATTAGGATTACTAGTTCTGCAATATACACGAAAACAAGGACTTTATTTCTATTCTACAACGGCTCAGAAATATACTGCCGATCGTTTTCCTATATATTGCTACCAATTACGTCACAACGACGTCATGGCAGTTTCCGAAACGGCCAGCATTTTTTTTTTTTTTGAAGACGAAAAAGGTGAGATGGTAAGGGTATTCTAAATCTATTTTGAATAAAACAAAATTCAAGTATTTAGTTTAATGTTAACGGATTATATCAATTGCTTTGAATACAGTT